>NC_088415.1:30303307-30603307 GCF_034236695.1 Oncorhynchus nerka | reverse complement strand
TTGAGTAAGCTGCATAGATTTCATGACTAGAAGCTCAAAAGACGAAAACGTCATTTTTTTTTTGTAAATTGAAATTTGCTATCGTAAATGTTAGCAACACCTCCGCCTTTGCGGGATGCACGGGGGATATGGTCACTAGTGTAGCCAGGAGGTGAGGCCTCATTTAACACAGTAAATTCATCAGGCTTAAGCCATGTTTCAGTCAGGCCAATCACATCAAGATTATGATCAGTGATTAGTTCATTGACTATAATTGCCTTTGAAGTAAGGGATCTAACATTAAGTAGCCCTATTTTGAGATGTGAGGTATCATGATTTCTTTCAGTAATGACAGGAATGGAGGTGGTCTTTATCCTAGTGAGATTGCTAAGGCGAACACCGCCATGTTTAGTTTTGCCCAACCTAGGTCGAGGCACAGACACGGTCTCAATGGTGATAGCTGAGCTGACTACACTGACTATGCTAGTGGCAGACTCCACTATGCTGGCAGGCTGGCTAATAGCCTGCTGCCTGGCCTGCACCCTATTTCATTGTGGAGCTAGAGGAGTTAGAGCCCTGTCTATGTTGGTAGATAAGATGAGAGCACCCCTCCAGCTAGGATGGAGTCCGTCACTCCTCAGCAGGTCAGGCTTGGTCCTGTTTGTGGGTGAGTCCCAGAAAGAGGGCCAATTATCTACAAATTCTATCTTTTGGGAGGGGCAGAAAACAGTTTTCAACCAGCGATTGAGTTGTGAGACTCTGCTGTAGAGCTCATCACTCCCCCTAACTGGGAGGGGGCCAGAGACAATTACTCGATGCCGACACATCTTTCTAGCTGATATGCACGCAGAAGCTATGTTGCGCTTGGTGATCTCTGACTGTTTCACACACATTATTCTTACCTCCTTTCAGTAACAAAGTAAGCTTTAATTTTTAATTTAAGTGCTGTTTATTGTACTTATCAATGTTATGGATGAGCGAGCTGTTTGTTTGTATCTGTTCCTCTGTCTTTGTAGATTCCTATGCTGAAATAAGGATTTGAACTATCGGCAATCGGGCTGGCTTTGTAGTGCCTGTCCCGAATGCCATTCATGTGAATAGGCGTATTGGAAGCCACCATGTCAGTAGTGATGGGATTCTGTAAGTGTGTTATTGTGCTATATTGTATTATGATAAACCGATTGCAACGGTTCAATGAAGATAATTCCTGATATGTTTAGCTGGGTGGAAAATGTAGGCTACAAGATTACGAGGTAGGCTATGTGAGCCATAGACGGCACTCTTCACCACACCATAGCACAGCATGGTATGATGTACAATATTACTAAGACATCAAAACTATGAAATAACACATATGGAATCATCTAGTAACCAAAAAAGTGTTAAACAAATCAAAATATATTTTAGATTCTTCAAAGTAGTCAACCTTCGCCTTGACAGCTTTGCACACTCTTGGCATTCTCTCAACCAGCTTCACCTGGAATGCTTTTCCAACAGTCTTGAAGGAGTTCCCACATATGCTGAGCACTTGTTGGCTGCTTTTCCTTCACTCTGCGGTCCAACTCATCCCAAACCATCTCAATTGGGTTGAGATTGGGTGATTGTGGAGGCCACGTAATCTGATGTAGCACTCCATCACTTTCCTTCTGGGTCAAATAGCCCGTACACAGCCGAGAGGTGTGTTGGGTCATTGTCCTATTGAAAAACGAATTCTAGTCTCACTAAGCGCAAAACAGATGGGATGGCGTATCGCTGCAGAATGCTGTGGTAGCCATGCTAGTTCAGTGTTTCTTGAATTCCAAATAAATCACTGACAATGTCACCAGTAAAGCACCATCACACCACCTCCTCCGTGCTTCACAGTGGGAACCACACATGTGGAGATCATCCGTTCACTTACTCTGCGTCTCACAAAGACATGGCGGTTGGAACCAAAAATCTCAAACTTGTACACATCAGACCAAAGGACAGATTTCCACCGGTCTAATGTTCACTGCTCATGTTTCTTGGCCCAAGCAAGTTTATTCTTATTGGTGTCCTTTAGTAGTGGCTTCTTTGCAGCAATTCGACCATGATGTCCTGATTCACGCAGTCTCCCCTGAACAGTTGATGTTGAGATGTGTTTGTTACTTGAACTCTGTGAAGCATTTATTTGGACTGCAATTTCTGAGGCTCGTAACTCTAATGAACTTATTCTCTGCAGCAGAGGTAACTCTGGGTCTTCCTTTCCTGTGGTGGTCCTCATGAGATCCAGTTTCATTTTGGTGCTTGCTAGTTTTTGCGACTGCACTTGAAGAAACTTTCAAAGTTCTTGAAATGTTCCGTATGACTGAACTTCATGTCTTAAAGTAATGATGGACTGTTGTTTCTCTGCTTATTTGAGCTGTTCTTGCCATAATATGTACTTGGTCTTTTGCCAAATAGGGCTATCTTTTCTATACCACCCCTACCTTGTCACAACACAACTGATTGGCTCAAACGCATTAAGAAGTATAGAGATTTCACAAATGAACTTTTAACAAGGTACCTGTTAATTTAAATGCATTCCAGGTGATTAGCTCATGAAGCTGGTTGAGAGAATTGCAAGAGTGTGCAAAGCTGTCATCAAGGCAAAGGGTGGCTACTTTGAAACATTTCAAATAAATTTAGATTTGTTTAATGCTTATTTGGTTACTACATGATTCCATGTGTTGTTTCATAGTTTTGATGTCTTCACTATTATTCTACAATGTAGAAAATAATCAAATAAAGAAAACCCTTGAATGAGGTGTGTCCGAACTTTCGAGTGGTACTGTGCATAGATAATTGGTTTTATTTGTTTTTATGTACAGATGGTTCAAAGGATCCATGCAGTGATAAGGTGGGGGCAAAGAAGTATATACACAAACAAAAAGGTGTAATGGGTTCACACTCAAAAAGATGTCACATAAAGCTTACTTCATTATTCGATGTTAAAGATCATGTTGAATATTGGACCCACTATATAGACGATTGCTTTATGATCTGGACGGGTTCCTAAATTAAATTAATTTCTTAATTACATTAACTCTAGAGTACAATCAATTTCCTTAACTATGGAAAATAACTATACATTTCTTAGATTTGTTACAAAGGGACAATATCTAAGTACTAGAGTTTACAGAAAACCTACAGATAAAAAATACTATATTGACAGCTGATAGTTATCACCCTCTCCCCTAAAAATAGGTTTACTAGTAAACCAACTTCATAGACTGCGTCACATTTGTGACACAGAGGAAGAATGTGATAGACAATCAAATTCTCTCCTTGAGCGTTTTGGCTTGAGAGGATACCTGATACCTGGATTAATAAAGCTCAAAAACAACTTAAGCTTGAACAGAAGCCAGTTACTTAATAAATCCCAACAAAAACATACACTTTTCTCTATAAACTGTATACTTACTTTCAATGATCGCCGTCATAGCATTATCTATTATCAATAAACATTGGCACATATTATCAACAGACTCCTCTTTAAATTCTGCCTTCCAGAATCCACCTTTACTTATAAAGTATCAAGAAATCTATCAAATATATTGGTTAAATCCAATGTGGTCAGAGAGAGAAAAGAGGCATTCAGAAAAGGATGCTTCCCCTGTAGATCTTGTACCTTTTGTAGCACCATAAGGAAATGTTCTATCTTGGTATGCACTCAAGACTTCTAGGACCTATGAGATAAAGTCATGTGTAAATTTCACTATGAAATTAGTTATTTATATGTTAGTGTTCTTGTAATAATATTTATATTGGAAAAACATCCCGTGCCTTGAAAGTACACCTTGGAGAACATAAATCCACCTCGCAAGTTGCAAGACACTTTATAGAACAAAATCTTTCTATTAATGAATTGCGTTGCATCAGAATTTAAAAAGTTCATCCACCACGTAGGGTTGACTATGACAACAAATTACTCCAAAGAAAAGTGGATATACAAATGTAATTCTGTATCTCCACATGGTTTAAAATTAATGAGAATATTTCAAGTCCCAAAAAGCCAAATTTAGACTGTTATACAAGAACACTATCCATATCAGATTTTGCATATCGTTTATGAGTTGGCCCCACATATCTATGAACGCTTGTTCTTAACGTCCTTTGTGGAAGGCTACCTCATGAATGGTATTATATATTTGGGTGAGCGAACAACTGGGACGGTTGATTTGTGAGTTGCCCTTGGTGCCCGCTCCCATACCCTATAATTATTTATTTATTTGTTACTAATTTGTCTACAGGTTGACCAGAAAAGCCACATCCCTGATTGGCAGATGAGTGGTAACAGGGATTAAAAGCACCTGCTGGTCATCTGTTCTCTACAAATACTGTTTTGAATTCAAATAAAATTGTACCTACACTGAAGAAGGCTGTAAAGCCGAAACGTCTGTGTATGCTATCCCCGATGCAGTGAAAATAATTACAAACATTGAATAATGAAGTAAGCTTTGTGACATATTTTTGAGTGCGAACCCAGTACGCCTTTTTGTTTCTCTGAATTTGCAGGTTTTACATACCAGCCAAGGTTCTTGGAGAGCGCGATCGTTGTCTTTTGATTAGGCAGGGGTGTATATCCCAGATTTCAATGTTAGATTATATGTCAGTGTATGCGGCTGAGTTGTTGGTTGTGATTATAGGTCTGAGATGGGTGGAGGAGGTGAAACCACTCCGTGGTGATGTTCTTTGGTTCGGCTGCAGTGTTGAGTAGTGTGAAGACGGGCAGGTCCGATAGGGGAGACTGTTTGTGGAGATGATGGTGCTGTTAATGTGACTGGAGAGAATGGTAGTGGTGGGAAGCTTTTGCTGGGTTCCCGCCCATGTGAGTGTAGAGGTAATGAGAAGGCTGATGTGGTGGATAAGAGTGCTGTGAGGAGAGAGAGGGAAGATATTCAGGTCCCGCTGGGCCGCATGGAAGTCAAGTCCTTGATCTAGGCAGAAGCGATTGATCTTTGACAAACAGACTAGGAAGTTAGTTGTGAGGGGAGGCAATTTTATCAGGTGCACAGGTCAGTAAAAGAAGAGATAAGGAGTATGGGATGTAGGAGAGAGGAAGTTGTGTGGAGTAGACTATGGGTTGGGCACACAGGTTTGAATGGCACGTTGTGAATGATGAGACATGAAACATGTCTGTGTGATGAGTGGTTGGTGGAGGAAACAGTGGAGTATGTGTTGATATTTTGTGAACTGTATGATGTAGAAAGGGTTATAGAGGCTGGTTTGTGTGGTGTAGTGGGGGAATGGAAGTGGTGTCTTAGACTTTTTCACTTAGAGGAACAGGACTAATGAAGATATTTTAATGTTGGTTGGCCTCACACTCCAGTACAGTAGGTGGCGGTGTATGCACCTTTAAAAGTTGGATGCGATCTGCCAATCCAATCCCAAAGAAGAAGAACTACGGCCAGTAGATGGCGAAAGGATTGTTGTTAATGACAGGGTAGTTTTCATCACAGGCTGGGAGAACAGACAGCTGTTGTAAAGATGGCGTTGGAGAGGTTGCACAGGGAGAAATGTTTGGAGAACATGAGTGATTGGCGAAGGTGGCGGAAAAGGAAATAAGGAAAGAAAGTGGAGCATATTATGAGTAATCATGGAGTGTGGGATTACACAGGCCTTCTGAAAGATCTGGTGAAGGAGAAGATGCTGGACAAGAAAAAAGGAGGACAGTGGAAATGGTTATGAGGGAATTTGGAATGATGGATTTCACAGAACTCTTGGAAGAACTTGAGGAAATTGAGTGACGAGAGTGAGGATGAATTAGATGTGGTGGCAGATGCAGTGATGACTGTTGAGAAGAAGTTGAGTGTAGAGGGAAGCAATATGGTGAGGAAGGTTGGTGTCTAGTGCAAAAAGAGGGATACGTGTTCCAGTAGCTCAGCTATGGAACCTGACAAGAGTGTGGATGAAGTTCCTGCAGTGAGGACCGCTGAGTTCGGGCCTCGGACCGAGGATGTAAAGGATGATTCTGGCCCAGTGGGAGTAAGATTTGTGGAGAGAATGGACCCTTGCATTTTGGCTGATCCATAAGTGGTGGTAGGTTGGGTGGAGAAGAGGTTTGGGACGATGTATTGTGTTTTTTCAGTCCAGAGGGAGTGGGCACCCCGGATCGCATGATTTGGGACAATAAATGTGACTTGCTTTGCTCTCCAGCGCAGGGCACCATTGAAAGGAGTGATAACTGGGGTGGCATTAAATGTTTAGGAAGATCAGCTGAAAGTGAAGATTTCCGGTGTCTGTGACGCTTGCCGTTTGATCCGGTGGAGAGCGTGGGTAAACGGAGAAGACATTGTCTGTCGTGTTGAGGTTTGATGTAAGGTCTTAACAGCAGGTAGCCTCGTGGTTCGAGCATTGGGCCATTACCCGAAAGGTTTCTAGATCGAATCCCCAAGCTGACAAGGTAAAAATATGTCGTTCTGCCCCTGAACACTGTTCCTAGACCTTCATTGTAAATAAGAATTTGTTCTTAACTGACTTGCCAGGTTAAATATAGGTAGGCCGTGAATGGCCTCACACTCCAGTACAGTAGGTGGCGGTGTAAGCAACTTAAATTTCATGCGATCAGCCAACACTATCCCGAAGAAGAAGTCACAGGCTGCTGCGGGGATACAGCTGGATACTACTGAACGCCGAAGACCGTATTTTTGCCAGGCAAGTCATAGACCGTATAAGTGAAGAAGAGGCAGTTCGAGGGAACAGTAATGGAGAAGCTTTGATCCATCGTTTTTCACGCCACTTCGATACGAAGTGATTTTCATAGCAGGTTAAGAGAGCCTTTTCGGTAGTGCGGCCCCAATTTTCGTGGCAAATCATAACGACGTGTTACCTCAAACGGTGAGCTACCTTGAAGGCGTTGATGTAAAGTAGCTAGCTAGGCTATTTTGCTTGCTAGCCATCAGACACGCTAGCTTGCGCTTAAAAGTTAGCTTGGACAGCTAGTCCGGGTTTCGCTGTTGAAGCTGGTTAGTTAGCTACATTTTTAGCCTGACAGATTTGCTATCAGATAGCTCACTAGATAGTTATCTTGATAACTAGTTAGGTAGCATGCTTAGCTAGGTACCTGTTGTGTTGCTGTTAATTGAACTAACGTTTAGGTAAATGCAGTAGGTTGAAAGCCGACGCCGAAAACATTGGTTGCTCGACCTACGCCGAGGAAGGAGAGTAATTGTTTTGTCATCGACAATGAAATATTCTTATGGTTACTGTTGAATATGTTGGCACCTTTAAATTCTTGCACATTTTCTCATAAAAAGTAACTGTTTCAACACTGTCTGCTCAGGCAAAAACGTCTAAACTTGGAACCAATCAGTACTCCTGTACGTACCTCTCATGATGAACGCAGCCAATGATCTGCTTCTACCTAGCTAAAATGTAAATACAGCCTCACATGAAATAGTGATCCGAATGTCTGCGGTCTGTGTGTTAAGTCAGAGGGACTAACTAACTTTAGCTCCCAAAGACTGAATGACGTAAGATAAATATTACTTTGAGTGCACTTGAAATATGCAGCATCCTATACGAATGGTCTTGATGTGCCTGCTTAGGAAGCTAGTGTTTCATGAGCTATTTCTCAGTGAATTCAATTTTGAATCATGTTTTGGCATGATTGTTTAATTTCAATTAACTAGTTGCAACCTTAAACATTCAATCATATAATTTTCATATTAGTCCAAACAAAATAATGTAGATAGGAAGATGGCATGTATGCTAGAATGGAGGTTTAAAAACGACAGCTGCATATGTATATTAGCCAATACATATGGCATAACATAAGCGTACCTTACAATGCGAACTTCTCTAAAAACAGTTGTACAATGCGCTCTGCAATTAAATGACCAGAGTTTGATTTCTAAACCAGATTATTTGTCATAGTAACTGCCCAATACTAGGGCTGGGAATTTCCAGGAAGCTCAACTCGGCAAAAAAAAGAAAAAAACGTCCTCTCACTGTCAACTGAGTTTATTTTCAGCAAACTTAACATGTAAATATTTGTATGAACATGATTCAACAACTGAGACATACACTGAACAAGTTCCACAGACATGTGACTTACCGAAATGGAATAATGTGTCCCTGAACAAAGGGGAGCGGGCGTCAAAAGTAAGTCAGAATCTGGTGTGGCCCCCAGCTGCATTAAGTACTGCAGTGCATCTCCTCCTCGTGGACGGACTGCACCTGATTTGCCAGTTCTTGCTGTGAGATGTTACCCCACTCTTCTACCAAGGCACCTGCAAGTTCCCGGACATTTCTGGGGGGAATGGCCCTAGCCCTCACCCTCCGATCGAACAGGTCCCCGAGGTGCTCAATGGGATTGAGATCCGGGCTTGTCGTTGGCCATGGCAGAACACTGACATTCCTGTCTTGCAGGAAATGCACAGAACGAGCAGTATGGCTGGTGGCATTGTCATGCTGGAGGGACATGTCAGGATGAGCCTACAGGAAAGGTAGCACATGAGTGAGGAGGATGTCTTCCCTGTAACACACAGCGTTGAGATTGCCTGCAATAACAACAAGCTCAGTCCGATTATGCTGTGACACACCGCTCCAAACCTTGATGGACCCTCCACTTCCAAATCGATCCCGCTCTAGAGTACAGGCCTCTGTGTAATGCTCATTCCTTCAACGATAAGTGCAAATCCGACCATCACCTGGTGAGACAAAACCATGACTCGTCATTGAAGAGCACTTTTTGCCAGTCCTGTCTGGTCCAGCGATGGTGGGTTTGTGCCCATAGGCGACGTTGTAGCCAGTGATGTCTGAGGACCTGCCTTACAACAGGCCTACAAGCCCTCAGTCCAGCCTCTCTCAGCCTATTGCGGACAGTCTGAGCACTGATGGAGGGATTGTGCGTTCCTGGTGTAACTCGGGCAGTTGTTGTTGCCATCCTGTACCTGTCCTGCTGGTGTGATATTTGGATGTACCGTTCCTGTGCAGGTGATGGTACACGTGGTCTGCCACTGCGAGGAGGATCAGCTGTCCGTCCTGTCTCCCTGTAGCACTGTCTTAGGCGTCTCACAGTACAGACATGGCAATTTATTGCCCTGGCCACATCTGCAGTCCTCATGCCTCCTAGCAGCATGCCTAAGGCACATTCACACAGATAATCAGGGACCCTGGGCATCTTTCTTTTGGTGTTTTTCAGAGTCGGTAGAAAGGCCTCTTTAGTGTCCTACGTTTTCATAACTGTAACCTTAATTGCCTACCGTCTGAAGGCTATTAGTGTCTTAACGACCGTTCCAAGGGTGCATGTTCATTAATTGTTTATGGTTCATTGACCAAGCATAGGAAGCAGTATTTAAACCCTTTACAAGGAAGATCTGTGAAGTTATTTGGATTTTTACTAAATATTTTTGAAAGACAGGGTCCTGAAAATAGTCTTTCTTTTTGTTCCTGAGGTTATCAAGATACTTACAGTTGAAGTTGGAAGTTTACATACACCTTAGCCAAATACATTTAATTTACTCAGTTTTTCACAATTCCTGACATTTAATCCTACTAAGAATTCCCTGTCTTAGGTCAGTTAGGATCACCACTTTATTTTAAGAATGTGAAATGTCAGAATAATAGTGATTTATTTCAGGTTTTCTTTCATCACATTCCCAGTGGATCAGAAGTTTACATACACTCAATTAGTATTTGGTAGCATTGCCTTTACATTGCTTAACTTGGGTCAAGCGTTTCAGGTAGCCTTCCACGAGCTTCCCACAATAAGTTGGGTGAATTGTGGCCCATTCCTCCTGACAGAATTGTTTTTCATAATGTACGTTTTATGCATATACATTCCAACAAAGAACACAATCACAAATAGTGTTTCACCATTTATTTAATATTTATACAAATATCAAAGGTGTCTCAGGCAGCATTTTGAAATATCTAAATATAGTGTAATATACCAATCAATATATATCAAGTGTGGTGGAGGGCACAATCTTAGTGTTGCAGTCCAGAAATGAGAGCATTACCATCTATGTCAAAAGCCTGGGTCTCTGGAGGCTGTAGAACTGTCATCAACTCGTGCTTCAGTATTTCCCAATTCTCAATAGGAGAATTTGTGTACCCAGGCCCCATAGGCATATCGAAATGATCCCACCCTGGTAACCGATGTAGAGAGTGACAAGTGCCTTAGCAGAATGCAATCTAAAGCTTGTATGGTCCAAAGACGACAAGTCTACTATCTATGGCAAAAGCCTGGAGGGACATTAGAATTCTCACCACTGCATGTAACAATAGTAGAATATGTTTGTCACTTGTCAGACTGAATCTATATTGAATTCAAGGTGCTCAAAAACAAGCTTGTGTATCTGTAGTTGGTGTTCTTCAACTTTAAAATGCACTATGCTGTGTAAGACTAAACCCATAAAGAAAGACAATGGGGAAATGCATACGTGGTCCCAATGGCTAAATAGGGAGGGCAGAGCTAGTTCAAACTGCAGTAGGATGGTTCTCCTCACAGGGGAATGAATCAGCCCATGCTTGGTGAATAGAACTTGATCTCACTTGGTTGTGAGATAAGAATAATTAAAATAAATCACCACAGCAGAGGAACACTCCTTCTGTGTGCTCTTAAACGCTAGTAAAACCAAATGCATGCTTTTCAACCGTTCACTGCCTGCACCCGCACGCCTGACCAGCATCACCACCCTGGATGGTTCCGACCTTGAATATGTGGACATCTATAAGTACCTAGGTGTCTGGCTAGACTGTAAACTCTCCTTCCAGACTCATATCAAACATCTCCAATCAAAAATCAAGCGTCTGCTTTCTATTCCGCAACAAAGCCTCCTTCACTCACGCCGCCAAACTTACCCTAGTAAAACTGACTATCCTACCGATCCTCGACTTCGGCGATGTCATCTACAAAATTGCTTCCAACACTCTACTCAGCAAACTGGATGCAGTTTATCACAGTGCCATCCGTTTTGTCACTAAAGCACCTTATACCACCCACCACTGCGACTTGTATGCTCTAGTCGGCTGGCCCTCGCTACATATTCGTCGCCAGACCCACTGGCTCCAGGTCATCTACAAGTCCATGCTAGGTAAAGCTCCGCCTTATCTCAGTTCACTGGTCACGATGGCAACACCCATCCGTAGCACGCGCTCCAGCAGGTGTATCTCACTGATCATCCCTAAAGCCAACACCTCATTTGGCCGCCTTTCGTTCCAGTTCTCTGCTGCCTGTGACTGGAACGAATTGCAAAAATCGCTGAAGTTGGAGACTTTTATCTCCCTCACCAACTTCAAACATCTGCTATCTGAGCAGCTAACCGATCGCTGCAGCTGTACATAGTCTATCGGTAAATAGCCCACCCATTTTTACCTACCTCATCCCCATACTGTTTTTATTTATTTACTTTTCTGCTCTTTTGCACACCAATATCTCTACCTGTACATGACCATCTGATCCTTTATCACTCCAGTGTTAATCTGCAAAATTGTAATTATTCACCTACCTCATGCCTTTTGCACACAATGTATATAGACTCCCCTTTTTTTTAAGCATGTTCCAGTTTAAGTCGCCTAGCAGCACGAGCTCTGAAGATAGATGGGGGGCAATCAGTTCACATATGGTGTCCAGAGCACAGCTGGGGGCAGAGGGTGGTCTAGCAGGTGGCAACGGTGAGAGACTTGTCTTTTTAGAAGTAGAAGTTCAAATTGTTTGGGTACAGACCTGGATAGTAGGACAGAACTCTGCAGGCTACCTCTGCAGTAGATTGCAACTCCGCCCCCTTTGGCCGTTCTATCTTGTCTGAAAATGTTGTCGTTTGGGATGGAGTTCTTGGTGGTCTTCCTAAGCCAGGATTCAGACATGGCTAGGACATCCGGGTTGGCAGAGTGTGCTAAAGCAGTGAATAAAACAAACTTGGGGAGGAGGCTTCTAATGTTAACATGCATGAAACCAAGGCTATTACGGTTACAGAAGTCATCAAAAGAGAGCGCCTGAGGAATAGGAGTGGAGCTAGGCACTGCAGGGCCTGGATTCACCTCTACATCACCAGAGGAGGAGTAGGATAAGGGTACGGGTAAAAGCAATGAGATTGGTCGGTTGGAACAGAGAGTAAAAGGAGATTTCTGGGGGCGATAAAATAGCTTCAAGATATAATGTACAACATAGGTATGGTAGGATGTGAATACAGTGGAGGTAAACCTAGGTATTGAGTGATGATGAGAGACATATTGTCTCTGGAAACATCATTGAAACCAGGTGATGTCATTGCATGTGTGGGTGGTGGAACTGAGAGGTTGGATAAGGTATAATGAGGGCTAGAGGCTCAACAGTGAAATAAGCCAATAAACACTAACCAGAAAAGCAGTGGACAAGGCATATTGCCATTAAGGAGAGGCATGCTTAGTTGAGTGATCATAAGGGTCCAGTTAGTAGTGAGTTTGGTTGGGGTAACGGCGATTCAGACAGCTAGTTGGGCCAACGGTAGCAAGCTAGCATAGGATGGAGGTCTGTTTCCGTCGGTAGATTCGTGGGGTTCCGTATGGTAGAGGGGGTCAAGGGGGATCAATACATTCCAATACACCTATTGTAGGTGGGATCAATCCACCTACAATAGGTGATTGTAGCCCAGGAGTGGCTGATGGAACTCTTCAGCTGGCTAGCTCCGGAAATAATTGATGTTTGCTCCGGGATCGACGTAAGCCAATAGTCACACGGACAGCAGCTAGCTAGCTGCGAGATCCAGGTGTAAATGTCCAGAGCTTGCGGTTGAAATCTGGGGATATGGAGAGAAAAATAGGTCCCGTATGTTCTGGTCATGTTGTATAAAACTGGCGATCGCTTTTCGAGCTAAAGGATATCTGATGACCATCAACCGTGGTTAGCTGAATACTAACGTTAGCCAGTAAGCTGGCTAGCTTCTATTGTGGATTTCAGATTTGAGGTAAATAAAAATGTTTTTTAAATTGGTGAGGTGGGTTGCAGGAGAGTGTTTTGAAGTTAAGTTTAAAATAAAATATCTATAAGATATGCGAAGAAAGATGTAAATGTATATATACACGGGACACAACAAGACGTTGTATATCATTATGTATTTAATTAGTGGGTCCTGCCTTGATGACTGTATTAGCTTTACAATACTTGTCCTATAGATTTTTGTAGTCTTAAATTATTACTTGGAATAAACTGATAGCTAAAATGCTCCTTGTCCCGGAATGACATGCTAGCTAGTGATAAAACTATCTTCTCCTGCTAGCTAGCAACATATCTACTTGTTGTAATTAGCTAGCTAACTAGCAAGATCGCTACTTTACTAAGGTTGTTTGGAGTCATTTTACAGCTTGCATTGATGTTATAATGATTCTGTAACTACAACTAAATAAAATACCTTACCTGATAGAGCAGTTTGTCGGACGGAGATCTCTCGAGCTGTCACCAACTGTCTACTGCCTTTGGTATGGATCATGTCATTGGCAGACGTGATTAGCAACAATAGTTCCATGGATAGTACAGGTGTTGTGATTGGTTTACAGTGTAGTACTCTGCAGTGTTTGTCTGTCCAGCTAGCTAACATAAAATGTACCTACATTTAGGAAAAATGTGGAAGAATTGACATTGCCAACCAACAGAAATGTTTTCAGAAGAAATAAATATACACTATGTAAAAACCAGCTCCTCTGTCGACAGTGATCAATCATCTCAAAAACTAAAGCAGATGGCTTGTGCGGCCCACCACCTAGATTAATTGCCATTCGAGCCGGGTTTAATAACCTTGCCGTAGTAGGCTCCATGACAAGAGAAGTACTAGCCAAGTTACTTGTCATACCAGCAGTGGTTAGACTATTTTGGAAAAGTGAGCTAGCTAACTTAGCTGTAACAGATAGCTAGCAATCACACTTGTCTTTATATGTAACTAGCTAGCTATCTAGCTAACGTAATGCTGAAAGCATGATCAACGCAATATGATATGTAGCTAGTAATACTTCATGGGTAATGTAATTTGCACAGTCGGTGTTCCTATGCAATTTCTTGAGCCTCCATACATACATACATACAGATACAAGTTCAAGGTCTTTTCAAAGTTTGTCATATGCCACTGACTAGCTAGATACTTTGTATGCTAAATGTTGCACATACATGCTATAACTTTACCGAAAAGACAACATGCTTAAGTTTATCTTACTAGGTACGCTGACCTTGCGTTCTAAGCTAGCTGCTGTTCATTTGGCATTTGTCAACAGTAGCCCAAAGCTGAAGCTTATAGACTCATATCATATAAGGTTAAACTCTGGGCTATGTAAACCATAAAAGAGACACCCTTTTGAAGGCAACCTGTTACCCTGCCTTGTTGACTGTGTAGACCTGACGCCTCCATTTTTGTCCCCTCGTGGCCTGTTTCCTATCAGACTGTGAGCTGAGATGGAAACTGGAGAGCAGGTTGGAGTGGAGGCTGTCCCCTACTGCTGTTCTGACTTTGATAGTGGGGAGACCCCCGCCCGTGGCCTGGCCATCCGCACCAGAAAGACCCGCAGTCTGAGCACCTCTTCTGCCACTGCCTGCGACTACAGGTACCGTATTATGACCCCGTTTTCACTTCACCGTGTGGAATACTAAAATAAACGATGGAACAATCAAATTTAAAGTCACTCTTGGTTTTCTCACTACCTTATTTTTTTGTTATTCACATGAACTTTTTCATTTTCAATGTGCATGCGCAAATTGCATATGCACACTTCTGGGAGTACCAGGTTTCTCTCCAGAGAATGTAACTGTGGCACTGCGCCACCCTGTGGATTGGGTACGCCACTATGTGATAAAAAAATATATATATCTCAAGTTGAGGGAGCGTGTAATTGGCATTCTGACAGCAGGAACGTCCACCAGAGCTGTTGCCAGAGAATGTTACTTTCTCTACCATAAGGTGCCTCCAACATTGTTTTAAAGAATTTGACAGTACGTCCAACCGGCCTCACAACCGCAGACCACGCCACCCCAGGACCTCCACATCCAAGCTGCTTCACCTGCGGGATCGTCTGAGACCAGCCACTCGGACAGCTGACGAAACTAAGGAGTGTTTCTGTCAGTTGTAAAGCCCTTTTGTGGGTGAAAAACTAATTCGGATTGGCTGGGCCTGGCTCCCCAGTGGGTGGGCCTATGCCCACCCATGGCTGCACCGCTGCCAAGTCATGTGAAATCCATAGATTCGGGCCTAATGAATTTGAAATGGACTGATTTCCTTGTCTAAACTGTAACAAATTTTGTTTTGTGGACATTTTTGTACTTTTTATTTTAGGCTAGGCACCATATCCCAATAGGGTAAAAACAAATGCTCAAGAATGCACAAAATAGCAGTTACAAACTTTTAGCCCTCCCCTGTGCCGTACTCAGCAGCACCATTACCTTGTTGGAGAATCCTGCATGCTTCAACCATGATTATGAACATCTGGTGTTGAGGTCGACCGATTTATGATTTTTCAACGCCGATACCGATTATTGGAGGACCAAAAAGGCCGATACCAATTAATCAGCCTTTACATTTTTTATTTTATTTGTAATAATGACAACCATACTGAATGAGCACTTATTTTAACTTAATTTAATACATCAATAAAATCAATTTAGCCTCAAATAAATAATGAAACATATTCAATTTGGTTTAAATAATGCAAAAACAAAGTGTTGGAGAAGAAAGTAAAAGTGCAATATGTGCCATGTAAGAAAGCTAACGTTTCAGTTCCTTGCTCAGAACATGAGAACATATGAAAGCTGGTGGTTCCTTTTAACATGAGTCTTCAATATTCCCAGGTAAGTTTTAGGTTGTAGTTATTATAGGAATTATAGGACTATTTCCCTCAATACCATTTTGTATTCCAATAACCTTTGACTATTGGATGTTCTTATAGGCACTTTAGTATTGCCAGTGTAACATTATAGCTTCTGTCCCTCTCCACGCTCCTCCCTGGGCTCAAACCAGTAACACAACGACAACAGCCACCACCGAAGCAGCGTTACCCATGCAGAGCAAGGGGAACAACAACTAGAAGGCTCAGAGCGAGTGACGTTTGAAACGCTATTAGCGCACGCTAACTAGCTAGCCATTTCACTTTGGTTACACCAGCCTCATCTCGGGAGTTGATAGGCTTGAAGTCATAAACAGCGCAATGCTTGACGGACAACGAAGAGCTGCCGGCAAAACGCACAAAAGTGCTGTTTGAATGAATGTTTACGCGTCTGCTTCTGCCTACCACCGCTCAGTCAGATACTTAGATACTTGTATGCTCAGTCAGATTATATGCAACGCAGGACACACTAGATAATATCTATTAATATCATCAACCATGTGTAGTTAACTAGTGATTATGATTGATTGTTTTTTATAAGATAAGTTTAATGCTAGCTAGCTACTTACCTTGGCTTACTGCATTTGCATAAATCAAATCAAATCAAATGTATTTATATAGCCCTTCGTACATCAGCTGATATCTCAAAGTGCTGTACAGAAACCCAGCCTAAAACCCCAAACAGCAAGCAATGCAGGTGTAGAAGCACGGTGGCTAGGAAAAACTCCCTAGAAAGGCCAAAACCTAGGAAGAAACCTAGAGAGGAACCAGGCTATGTGGGGTGGCCAGTCCTCTTCTGGCTGTGCCGGGTGGAGATTATAACAGAACATGGCCAAGATGTTCAAATGTTCATAAATGACCAGCATGGTCGAATAATAATAAGGCGGAACAGTTGAAACTGGAGCAGCAGCACAGTCAGGTGGACTGGGGACCGCAAGGAGTCATCATGTCAGGTAGTCCTGGGGCACGGTCCTAGGGCTCAGGTCCTCCGAGAGAGAGAAAGAAAGAGAGAGAATTAGAGAGAGCATATGTGGGGTGGCCAGTCCTCTTCTGGCTGTGCCGGGTGGAGATTATAACAGAACATGGCCAAGATGTTCAAATGTTCATAAATGACCAGCATGGTTGAATAATAGTAAGGCAGAACAGTTGAAACTGGAGCAGCAGCATGGCCAGGTGGACTGGGGACAGCAAGGAGTCATCATGTCCGGTAGTCCTGGGGCATGGTCCTAGGGCTCAGGTTCTCCGAGAGAGAGAGAGAAAGAAAGAGAGAAGCAGAAAATTAGAGAACGCACACTTAGATTCACACAGGACAGCGAATAGGACAGGAGAAGTACTCCAGATATAACAAACTGACCCTAGCCCCCCGACACATAAACTACTGCAGCATAAATACTGGAGGCTGAGACAGGAGGGGTCAGGAGACACAGTGGCCCCATCCGAGGACACCCCCGGACAGGGCCAAACAGGAAGGATAGCGTAATGCTAGCTAGCAACTTACCTTCGCTTACTGCATTTGCGTAACAGGCAGTCTCCTTGTGGAGTGCAACGAGAGAGGCAGGTCATTATTGCATTGGACTAGTTAACTGTAAGGTTGCAAGATTGGATCCCCCGAGCTGATAAGGTGAAAATGCCAATTTCCGATTGTTATGAAAACTTGAAATTTGCCCTAATTAATCGGCCATTCCGATTAATCGGTCGACCTCTAATCTGGTGTTGGCGAAAGGGTACTGTGTGTTTAGTGTTTTAGCAACTGAGAATGAGGCATCTGTCGTATGGTAGAGTATGACAGTTGAATCAACATAAGAGATTTGCTGGTGAGCAATGCTTTTCAGATAACACACAGACCCAAAATTGCCACTTTCACACTTAATTTATTCCGTTTTGGTAGGCCTAAATGTGATAGCCTCTCCTTTGCAGTGTGGTTTGAGGTTGACAGAGAGTATATATACGCAGCCCATTACGACATGTCCGTGGTTTGAAATTCCACCATCTCAAATGTGAAATACTGTACAGTCCCTCAGACAACCAGAGCAGGAAACGACACATCAAGTGTGTTTCCCCACGGTGGATGATGCAGGAAGTGGAGGGAGTGTGTGTGATGGCAACTACCAGCTGAGCCCTCCATAAATTATCATCGTCTTAAGCATCACACACACAAACACATTGTGTTTGTCTGCAGCCTGTAGTGTAGTAACAGATAGCAAACTTTTAGAACCAGACCGCTAATAGGATTTGCTAACCTGAGTCACGTGACCTGATTGACCAGAGGGCCTTCTGAGAGGGGAGGAGAGGCAGTCCTCTTATCCAGCGGCGTCAGAGCAGGTGAACTCATTTAGCCCAATTGGAAATGGCCTTTCACCCCTAATACAATCTAAGTTCTAAAACAAGTACTGATATTTTAATGAAGTTTAGAAAATTAGTTCAGGATTTTTACACTGCTGCAGTCTTGAAGCTGGCTTTCTATCTGTATTTGAGAACTTAGAAGATAACAGGTCACTGTGTGTGAAACTGAATGTTTCTTTGGTTGCAGCCTAATTTATTATGTTCCTATTTCATTATTTGCTGTTGCAGTATTTCCAAAGCGGAGGTTGGACATTAAATTTTAATCAGTGTTTGAGATGAATAGTATTTCTCAATTGGTTAAGCTTAAATTTCAGATGGATGATGAGGGTGTTGCATAATATCATATTTAATTTGACTTCCTTGCAAAATAATTTGTATTACCAGCCCTAGAAATGAATCATACCTATATCTGAAGACATGTTAATAGCTTCCAACGTCTCCTGAAAATTGCAGTAGAATTGTCAAAATATAATAATTAGAGCGGCAATTATTTTGTAGGCCTAGCCTATGCAGGATGGGTACTTTATTGTTTCATAACAAACTAACAGACCCAGGGCTTAGTATTCATTCTTCTCATGGTTTGAGGTTTCATAAATTATTGTGAAAAGGCATCCTGAGGTGTCTCAACACATTTATACTACCGAAAGTTAACACATACTCACCTACTTATTCAAGAGTTTTTCTTTTCTACATTGCAGAATAATAGTGAGGACATCAAAACTATGAAGTAACACACGGAATCATGTAGTAACCAAAAAAGTGTTCAACAAATCAAAATATTTGAGGTTCACTGCACCTGTACATAGCCCAAACAACTACCTCTTCCCCCACTGTATTTATTTATTTTGCTCCTTTGCACCCCAGTATTTCTACTTTGCACACTCAAATCTACCATTCGTGTCTGAATTGCTATATTGTATTTACTTCACCACCATGGCCTATTTATTGCCTTTACCTCCTTATCTCACCTCATTTGCTCACATTGTATATATACTTATTTTTCTACTGTATTATTGACTATGTTTGTTTTACTCCATGTGTAACTCTGTTATATGTGTCGAACTGCTTTGCTTTATCTTGGCCAGGTAGCAGTTGTAAATGAGAACTTGTTCTCAACTTGCCTACCTGGTTAAATAAAGATGAAATAAAAAATAGCCACCCTTTGTCTAAATGACAGCTTTGCTCACTCTTGGAATTCTCCCAACCAGCTTCATGGGGTAGTCACCTGGAATGCATTTCAGTTGATAGGTGTGCCATGTTAAGTTAATTTGTGGAATGCCTTAATGCGTTTGATCCGGTCAGTTGACGGGGGGGGGGGGGGGGGGGGGTATACAGGGAGAGCCCTATTTGGTAAAAGACCAAGTCCATATTGTGGCAAGAACAGCTCAAATAAGCAAAGAGAAACGACCGCCCATCATTACTTTAAGAGATGAAGGTCAGTTATACGGAACATTTCAAGAACTTTGATGACACTGGATGAACCTGGATATCATGAGGACCCCCATAGGAAAGGAAGACCCAGAGTTAACTCTGCTGCAGAGGATAAGTTGGTTAACAACCTCAGAAATTGCAGCCCAAATAAATGCTTCAGAGTTCAAGTAACGGACACATCTCAACATCAACTGTTCAGAGGAGACCGCATGAATCAGGCCTTCATGGTCGAATTGCTACGAAGAAAGCACTACTAAAGAACACTAAAAAGAAGACTTGCTTTGGCCAAGAAACATGAGCAATGGACATTTTCAAAATTTGAGATTTCTGGTTTCAACCTCCATGTCTTTGTATGAGTTGGACCACAGAGTGAAGGAAAAGCAGCCAAGAAGTGCTCAGCATATGTGGGAACACCTTCAAGAATGTTTAAATATAAAAGCTTCACTTATTCAAACGTTTTACTTGAACCCTAAATGGTTCTCAAGAAAAGCTCATCCATTGTTTAATAATTGCCTTTTTGCCTTTGTACAGATTGCCATGTCTCATTTTCGATAAATTGAAAATTATATACTTTGAAAAAAGTATTTTTCAAACAAGCTTTGCAGACCTGGCTCCAATTTTCAATTTCATCCCCCTGAAAAGAGAACAAAAACGTCCCTTTGTTAGGACTCTGTCTTTCAAAGATAATTCGTAAAAATCCAAATAACTTCAATGTTTCCCATGCTTGTTCAATGAACCATAAACAATTAATGAACATGCACCTGTGGAACGGTCGTTAAGATACTAACAGCAATTAAGGTTACAGTTATGAAAACTTAGGACACCAATGAGGCCTTTCTACGTACTCTGAAAAACACCAAGAAAGATGCCCAGGGTCCCTGCTCATCTGCGTGAATGTGCCTTAGGCATGCTGCAAGGAGGCGTGAGGACTGCAGATGTGGCCAGGGCAATAAATTGCAATGTCTACCGTGAGACGCGTAAGACGGCGCTACAGGGAGACGGGACGGACAGCTGATCATACTCGCAGTAGCAGACCACGTGTACCTGCACAGGATCGTTACATCCTAATCCACAAACGAGGTGGAGGGTCCGTCATGGCCTGTGGGCGTTGTCACAGCATTGTCGGACTGAGCTTATTGTCATTGCAGGCAATCTCAACGTTGTGCGTTACAGGGAAGACATCCTCCTCCCTCATGTGATACCCTTCCTGCAGGCTCAACCTGACATGACCCTCCAGCATGACAATGCCACCAGCCATACTGCTCATTATGTGTGTGATTTCCTGCAAGACAGGAATGTCAGTATTCTGCCATGGCCAGCGAAGACCCCGGATCTCAATCCCATTGAGCCCCTCGGGGACCTGTTCGATCGGAGGGTGAGGGCTAGGGCCAATCCCCCCCCCCCCCCCCCCCCAGAAATGTCCGGGAACTTGCAGGTGCCTTGGTAGAAGAGTGGGGTAACATCTCACAGCAAGAAATGGCAAATCGGGTGCAGTCCATGAGGAGGAGATGCACTGCAGTACCTAATGCAGCTGGTGGCCACCAGATACTGACTGACTTGATTTTGACCCCCCCCCTTTCTTCAGGGACACATTATTCCATTTCTGTTAGTCACATGTCTGTAGAACTTGTTCAGTTTGTCTCAGGTGTTGAATCTTGTGTAAATATTTGTATGAATATAACATGTTAAGTTTGTTGAAAATAAACGCAGTTGACAGTGAGGGGACATTCCTTTTTTTGCCGAGTTTATTATGGTTCAACTCAAATGTGCTGGTTGACAACTGTGCCATACAGATTGCAAAATAGTTGGGAAGAGATTTGATGTACGTAGTCCATGATACAGGGTGTATGAGTTGATATATAAAACAACGCAAGATTCAAGACTTTGTGCTTTTCAGCTAAAATTATTACATAGAATTCTTGCCGCCAACAAAATGTTGAATATTTGGGGCATAAAATCATCGAAGCTCTGCAGATTTTGTTGTGAGGATACAGAATCTATAGACCATTTATTTTGGTATTGCCCTCAGGTAGCCTGTTTCTGGTCTCAGGTTAAAAAAATTGACCCTAGAAATCGTACTGTTAGGAGATCTGGAGAGATCGGGTCAGTCAATTACTAATATTCTTAGTAAAAGTATTTATCTTCAACTCGCAATCTGTGGATTTGATTAGATTGGAATTGTACGTTAAACATCATAGCATAGTTGAAAGGTATGTGTTGCGTATAAATCTTAAGGTGGCCAGCAGAGAGAGGTGGGTTGGGACGTGGATTTGGAGACAAGTGGGAGTGGAGTTGCAGAGCTGGAGATGGAATGATCAAATATTTAAAGTAAAGAATTATGTCAAAATAAAACAATTTTATGTTTGAATGACACTGAGGGGCAGTGTTTTTACAGCTAATGCCGGTTTGCCTGATGCTGATGCCGTGCAGGTGTTTGTACACATGCAAATACACACACTCTCATTCAAATAAACTCATATTAGGACACACTGCATGTAATAGTGCCAGACATGCACACAAACATATACAGTTGGCATTGCTATTATGATTTTAGTTGTCCTTGATGTCCTTTGTTTTAAATGCTTTATATATACATTTTCTTTGCATTGTTTGCTGTTTTCTTCGGTCTCTTCCTTTTTTTCTCTGTAGTTCATTCTCTTGGTTGTTGGTGCATTTGGGGGTTCTTGGGGATGGGGAATGGATATTCTTATTTTTTTCTTCTTGGGGGGGCTGTGGGAGGGGTCTTGAATGGTTGAGGGACAGCTATTGGGGAACTATGGGGGGATCTTGGGGGGTTAGGGTTAAAGTTTTTTGTCCTGGTGGGAGATCTTTCAACGTGCCCTTGAGCAGGGCATTGACCCTGGATGCTTCTGTGTGTCGCTCTGAATGGGAGTCTGTTGGATGACTGGTATGATGTAGTTGTTGAGCGGCTTCACTGCAAGTATATTGTATGTTTCGGATAATCAATATATAGAATTTAAACTCCAAGACTGTTGGAAAAGCATTCCAGGTGAAGCTGGTTTAGAGAATGCCACGAGTGTGCAAAGCTGTCAAGGCAAAGGGGGGCTACTTTGAAGAATCTCTTTTTGTTTAGCATTTTTTGGGTACTACATGATTCCATATGTGCAATTTCATAGTTTTGATGTCTTCACTATTCTACAATGTCAAAAATAAAGAAACCCTTGAAAGAGTAGGTGTTCTAAAACTTTTGACTGGTAGTGTATAGCTATTACTTTCTGAACTTTTTTTTTTAAAGTAGCTATTTTCACCTAAACACAGGGGAGGAACCAGAAGGGTTTGAATTGAGAAAGGCCAGACTACTGGAATTATTTTCATTTAGGTTGTTATCAGTATAAAACTAATCACCTGTTTCTCTTTGTCATTCAAATGTTTCAGGAGAAATCAGTCTCTACATGGACCAAGTCCTGTGACCACTTTTGGACCGAAAGCATGTATGCTGCAGAATCCACACGCAGTCATGTAAGTCCCTAACAACGGATGTTTTTAAATTACACATGGTGCTTGTGATTCTTACCAACTTTTGGGGGGGGGAAGAGTCACTTATTTTCCACACAGTTAATTAGAATGTATTGAGTAATTGTTTTGTGCATGCTTTTTCGAGCAGTAGTTAAATCAATTATTAGCCATAAAAATCTAAAATTGACTACACTCCACCCTGACTTGATATTTAATTAACAATATTTATATTTTTATATATTCTGGATAAAATCTCTTCCAGCTAAATAGTTATTGAAGAAAAACTCATTTTGTTAACGTCACCTTAGAAGGAAGTCAGAACCATGTCATGCTTTTGTCTGCTGCTATTGATTGGCGCAAGTTCCTGTGCTTAAGATTTATGATGTATAACATAATTGAATCCAAACCATAACTCAATATAAATTGCCTGATGTAAAAAACTTGGATCATTGAGGGCCAAAATAGTTTGAATCTCCCCATTGTCGGGAATGACTCCTAAATGGTATTTGGACTCAAGTGGAAACCTTTTTCATTTCTAATTACACTGAACCAGTCTGACAACATGGACTGTTCACCTGCATCCAATAAGTAAAGTCTTCTCCATTCCAATGGGGTCAAGCTAGGCTTTGTTTGTCAACCGACATAACATGGTTAAGGTTATGCTCTGCTGCTTTCCCATGCTGAAGATGGATCTATGACAGAACAGAGAGCCGGTCAAGTGATTAGCCCGCTTCTATATAAATCTGGCCCTTCTTTGGACACGGTTAATTAACAAACCTCCAAACGAGCTTCAATGCCATACAACACTCCTTCCGTGGCCTCCAACTGCTCTTAAATGCTAGTAAAACGAAATGCATGCTCTTCAAATGATCGCTGCCCGCACCCGCCCGCCCGACTAACATCACTACTCTGGTTCTGACTTAAAATATGTGGACAACTATAAATACCTAGGTGTCTGGCTAGACTGTAAACTCTCCTTCCAGACTCACATTACGTATCTCCAATCCAAAATTAAATCTAGAATCGGCTTCCTATTTCACATCAAAGCCTCCTTCACTCATGCTGCCAAACATACCCTTGTAAAACAGTCCACATATTCTAGGTCAGAACCGTCCAGGGTAGTGATGCTAGTCGTGCGGGTGGTCGGGTGCCGGCAGCGAACGGTTGAAAAGCATGCATTTGGTTTTAC
This sequence comes from Oncorhynchus nerka, assembly GCF_034236695.1. Taxonomy (NCBI): domain Eukaryota; kingdom Metazoa; phylum Chordata; class Actinopteri; order Salmoniformes; family Salmonidae; genus Oncorhynchus; species Oncorhynchus nerka. The sequence goes on along the minus strand of NC_088415.1, from coordinate 30,579,096 downwards.
TAGCGTTTAAGAGCAGTTGGAGGCCACGGAAGGAGTGTTGTATGGCATTGAAGCTCATTTGGAGGTTAGTTAAGTGTCCAAAGAAGGGACAGATGTATATTCAAACAGCTCTTAAACAAAGGGCATTTATCATTGTTTTCACAATTTCACAGTATTATTCCAACCTCAGTGTGGAAATATACACTGAACAAAAAATATAAACACAACATGTAAAGTGTTGGTCCCATGGTTCATGATCTGAAATAAAACATCCCAGAAATGTTCCATACGCACAAAAAGCTTATTTCTCTACAATTCTGTGCAGAAATGTGTTTACATCCCTGTTAGTGGGCTTTCCTCCTTTGCCAAGAGATTCCATCCACCTGACAGGTGTGGCTTATCAATAAGCTGATTAAACAGCATGATCATTACACAGGTGCACTTTGCACATGGGGACAATAAATATCCACTAAAATGTACTTTTTTCACACAACACAATGCCACAGATGTCTCAAGCTTTGAGGGAGCGTGCAGTTGGCGTACTGACTGTTGGATTGTCCACCAGAGTTGTTGCCGGATTGATTGTTAATTTCTCTGCCATTTGCTGCCACCAATGTTTTAAAGAATTTGGCAGTATTTTCAACAGGTCTCAAACACAGACCACGTGTATGGTGTCGTCTGAGCCAATGGTTTGCTCATGTCAACATTGAACAGAGTGCCCCATGGTGGCGGTCGGGTTATGGGCAGGCATAAGCTACGGACACAATTGCATTTTATCGATGGCAATTTTAATCCACAGAGATAGTGTGACGAGGTCCTGATACCAGAGGTCGACCGATTATGATTTTTCAACGCCGATACCGATTATTGAAGGACAAAAGAAGCCGATGCAGATTTAATCGGACGATTTTTAAAATGTATTTGTAATAATGACAATTACAACAATACTGAATTAACACTTATTTTAACTTAATATAATAAATAAATCAATAAAATCAATTTAGCCTCAAATAAATAATGAAACATGTTCAATTTGGTTTAAATAATGCAAAAACAAAGTGTTGGAGAAGAAAGTAAAAGTGCAATATGTGCCATGTAAGAAAGCTAACGTTTCAGTTCCTTGCTCAGAACATGAGAACATATGAAAGCTGGTGGTTCCTTTTAACATGAGTCTTCAATATTCCCATGTAAGAAGTTTTAGGTTGTAGTTATTATATGAATTACAGGACTATTTCTCTCTATACCATTTGTATTTCATATACCTTTGACTATTGGATGTTCTTATAGGCGCTTTAGTATTGCCAGTGTAACAGTATAGCTTCCGTACCGCTCCTCCCTGGACTCCAACCAGGAACACAACGACAACAGCCACCATAGAAGCAGCGTTACCCATGCAGAGCAAGGGGAACAACTACTCCAAGTCTCAGAGCGAGTGACGTTTGAAACGCTATTAGCACGCACCCCGCTAACTAGCTAGCCCTTTCACATCGGTTACACGAGCCTAATCTCGGGAGTTGATAGGCTTGAAGTCATAAACAGCAGAGCTGCAGCAAAACGCACAAAAGTGCTGTTTAAATGAATGCTTATGAGCCTTCTGGTGCCTACCATCGCTCAGTCAGACTGCTCTATCAAATCATAGACTTAATTATAACACACAGAAATGCGAACCATCGGTCATTAATATGGTCGAATCCGGAAACTATCATCTCGAAAACAAGACGTTTATTCTTTCAGTGAAATACGGAACCGTTCCGTATTTTATCTAACGGGTGGCATCCATCAATCGAAATATTCCTGTGACATTGCACAACCTTCAATGTTATGTCATAATTACGTAAAATTCTGGCAAATTAGTTCGCAATGAGCCAGGCGGCCCAAACTGTTGCATATACCCTGACTCTGCGTGCAATGAACGCAAGAGAAGTGACAATTTCACCTGGTTAATATTGCCTGCTAACCTGGATTTCCTTTAGCTAAATATGCAGGTTTAAAAATATACTTCTGTGTATTGATTTTAAGAAAGGCATTGGTGTTTATGGTTAGGTACACGTTGGAGCAACGACGGTCCTTTTTTGCGAATGCGCACTGTATCGATTATATGCAACGCAGGACACGCAATATAAACTAGTAATATCATCAACCATGTGTAGTTATAACTAGTGATTATGATTGATTAAGTTTAATGCTAGCTAGCAACTTACCTTGACTTCTTACTACATTCGCGTGAGGCAGGTGGTTAGTGTTGGACTAGTTAACCGTAAGGTTGCAATTTTGAATCCCTCAGCTGACAAGGTAAAAATCTGTCGTTCTGCCCCTGAACAAGGCAGTTAACCAACCGTTTTTAGGCCGTCATTGAAAATAAGAATGTGTTCTTAACTGACTTGCCTAGTTAAATAAAGATGAAATAAAGGTGTAAAAAAAAAAAAAAAAAAAAACTGCAAAATCGGCGTCCAAAGTTACCAATTTCCAATTGTTATGAAAACTTTAAATCTGCCTTAATTAATCGGCCATTCCGATTAGAACTTTAACTCTGTACAATCTTTAACTGTTTATTTTTGGTGTGTTTGTATGTGTATAGTTGAAGTGGGATGTTTACATACACTTAGGTTGGAGTCATTAAAACTCATTTTTCAACCACTCCACAAATTTCGTGTTAACAAAATATAGTTCTGGCAAGTCAGTAAGGACATCTACTTTGTGCATGACACAAGTCATTTTTCCAACAATTGTTTACAGACAGATTATTTCACTTATCATTCTCTGTATCACAATTCCAGTGGGTCAGAAGTTCACATACACTAAGTTGACTGAGCCTTTAAACAGCTTGGAAAATTCCAGCAAATTATGTTATGGCTTTAGAAGCTTCTGATTGGCTAATTTACATCATTTGAGTCAATTGGAGGTGTACCTGTGGATGTATTTCAAGGCCTACCTTCAAACTCAGTGCCTCTTTGCTTGACATCATTGGAAATTCAAAAATCAGCCAAGACATCAGAATTTTTTTTGGTAGATCTCCACAGGTCTAGTTCATCCTTGGGAGAAATTTCCAAACACCTGAAGGTACCACGTTCATCTGTACAAACAATAGTACGCAAGTAAAACACCATGGGACCACGCAGCCGTCATAGTAGAGGCGTTCTGTCTCCTGGTGCGAAAAGTGCAAATCAATCCCAGAACAACAGCAAAGGACCTTGTGATGATGCTGGAGGAAACGGGTTCAAAAGTATCTATATCCACAGTAAAACAAGTCATATATCGACAACCTGAAAGGCTGCTCAGCAAGGAAGAAGCCACTGCTCAAAAAATGCCATAAAGCCAGACTACGGTTTGAAACTGCACATGGGGACAAAGATTGTGCAAAAAGTACTATGGTCTGATGAAGCAAAAATAGAACTGTTTGGCCATAATGACCATCGTTCTGTTTGGAGGAAATAGGGGGAAGTTAAAGCTTGGTCGCAAATGGGTCTTCCAAATGGACAATGACCCCAAGCATACTTCCAAAGTTGTGGCAAAATGTATTCAGGACAACAAAGTCAAGGTATTGGAGTGGCCATCACAAAGCCTTGACCTCAATCCTATAGAAAAGTTGTGGGCAGAACTGAAAAAGCCTGTGTGAGCAAGGAGGCCTACAAACCTGACTCGGTTACACCAGCTCTGTCAGGAGGAATGGGCCAAAATTCACCCAACTTATTGTGGGAAGCTTGTGGAAGGCTACCTGAAACGCTTGACCCAAGTTAAACAATGTAAAGGCAATGCTACCAAATACTAATTGAGTGTATGTAAACTTCTGACCCACTGGGAATGTGATAAAAGAAATAAAAGCTGAAATAAATCATTTTCTCTATTCTGACATTTCATGTTCTTAAAATAAAGTTGTGATCCCAACTGACTTGAGACATGACATTTTTACTAGGATTAAATGTGAGGAATTGCAAAACTGAGTTTAAATGTATTTGGCTAAGGTGTATGTAAACTTCTGACTTCAACTTTTATTTGTATATACACACACACACACAGTACCTTCGTGAAGTATTCAGGCCCCTTGACTTTTTCCATGTTTTGTTAGGTTACAGCCTTATTCTAAAATGGATTAAATACATGTTTTTCCCTCAAGCGACACACAATACCCCATAATGACAAAGCAAAAATGTTTTTTAAAATTTTTGCTATTTTATACAAAATAGTCAATTGAAATTATGTTTACATAGGTATTCAGACCCCTTACTCAGTAATTTGTTGAAGCACCTTTGGCAGTTATAACACCACAAGCTTGGCACTCCTGTATTTGGGGAGTTTCTCCCGTTCTTCACTGCAGATCTTCTCAAGCTCTATCAGGTTGGATGGGGAGCGTCGCTATTCAGCTATTTTCGGGTCTCTAAGATGTTCGATCGGGTTCAAGTCCCTCCCCTGGCTGGGTCACTCAAGGATATTCAGAGACTTGTCCCAAAGCCACTCCTGCGTTGTCTTGGCTGTGTGCTTAGGGTTGTTGTCTTGTTTGAAGGTGAACCTTTGCCCCAGTCTGAGGTCCTGAGAGCTCTGTAGTAGGTTTTCAACAAGGATCTCTCTCTACTTTGTTCCATTCATCTTTGCCTCGATCCTGACTAGTCTCCCAGTCCCTGCCGCTGAAAAACATCCCCACCGCATGATTCTGCCACCACCATGCTTCACCGTAAGGATGGTGCTAGGTTCCTTCCAGATGTGACGTGTGGCATTCAGGCCAAAGAGTTAAATCTGATTGGTGGAGTGCTGCAGAGATGGCTGTCATTCTGGAAGGTTCTCCCATCTCCACAGAGGAGCTGTGTCGGTGTGACCATCGGGTTCTTTGTCACCTCCCTGACCAAGGCCTTTCTCCCCCTATTGCTCAGTTTGGCCGGGCGGCCAGCTCTACGGACAGTTCCTTCGACCTCATGGCTTGGTTTTTGCTCTGACATGCACTGTCAACTGATCTTTATATAGACAGGTGTCCCTTTTCAAATTATGCCCAATCAGTTGAATTTACCACAAGTGGACTCCTATCAAGTTGTAATAACATCTCAAGTATGATCAATGGATACAGGATGCACTTGAGCTTAATTTCGAGTCTCATAGTAAAGGGTCAGAATTTTTTTTTACATTTGCAAATATTTCTAAACCTGTTTTTGCTTTGTCATTATTGGGTATTGTGTGTAGATTGCTGAGGATTTTTATTTAATTCATTTTAGAATAAGGCTGTAACGTAGAAAATCAAGGGGTAGGAATACTTTTCCGAAGGCACTGTATACCGAAGTATGTGGACAACCCTTCAAATTAGTGGATTCGGCTATTTCAGCCACACCCGTTGCTGACCGGTGTCTAAAATTGAGCATCCAGCCATACAATCCCCATAGACAAACATTTTGGCAGTAGAATGGCCTTACTAAAGAGCTCAGTGACTTTCAACGTGGCATCCTATACCTTTCCAACAAGTCAGTTCGTCAAATTTCTGCCCTGTTAGAGCTTCCCTGTTCAACTGTAAGTGCTGTTATTGTGAATTGGAAATGTTGCACCTAGACATCTCTGCTGCATCGTGGTAGGCCACACAGGCTCGAAGAATGGGACCACTGTGCTGAAGCAGTGCTAAAAATAGTTTGTCCTCGGTTGCAACACTCACTACCAAGTTCCATGCAAGGTTCATACAGAAATGTTTTGTGTAGAAGATCTTGACTAGCCTGCACAGAGCCCTGACCTCAACTCCATCGAACACCTTTGGGATGAACGGGAAAGTCGACTGCAAGCCAGGCCGAATCGCCCCCGACCTCACTAATGCTCTTGTGGCTGCTGTGGGGACTTGCCTCCATTCCAACATCTAGTGGGAAAGCCTTATCAGAAGAGTGGAGGCTGTTATAGCAGCAAAGGGGGGTGCAACTCCATATTAATGCCTGTGATTTTGCAATGAGATGTTCGAGGAGCAAGTGTCCACTTACTTTTGGTCATGTAGTGTAAAACACAGGACAATTACTTTTTTGACTACACTGGGCCTTTAAGACACTGGTCAGACACTCGGAGTGAAAATATATTCGTTAAAGTTTCTCAGCTGGTGAACAAGACCATTTGAGATTGTGGAAAATGTTATTATGCTCTGACATTGGTTATTCCCCATAATTTGCAACAATCGCGAGGAGTCATCGCCGGCTGTAGATTTTGTGATTTTACGTTCCAAAGGGACAACGTGGAATAGTGATACATGGTGTAGTTGAATTAAATCGAAACACAAGTGTGATGTGACGGTATATCATGTGAAATATACCTTCAAATCATTGTCAAAAGTGTGGGATATTATGTTGCATGTACACTACCGTTACAAAGTTTGGGGTCACATAGATATTTCCTTTTATGGGTTGATCATACAGAAATATACAGATATTATTCCAAATCAATTGCCTGTATGGTGCGTGAAACGCTCACTTACTGCCTTATCGATAATCAAGAATTCTGCTGGTAACTCTTAATGGACAGCTCATGAGGGCTCCTCAATATCTGCCGAATAGGCTTCAGGCTTAGTTTTTATTTTTTACCTATAAGAGTATAATTAAAATATCTCTATTCTCAGCACTTACGATTGGTTTTCAACTCTCAGGTGCTTTGTGGATACAGGCCAAGATCACACATTATGGGATAGTCTGCGTACAGCTCATGAAAGACTCTTACCAAAGCAGTTTGGCAGCCCCTTAGATTGGCCAGAGCCTTCCTTGACTCGGGCCATCATGTAACTTGGTTATTATACTGTCTGCTTTAAGCAGCAATAATGGATGAAATGTGACTACGTACGTTCACACACACACATGCATATTGACTCCACATACTTACATATATACACTTTCACACTCTTTACGTACCATGCTGCTGCACTGTTTATCTATCCTGATTGCCTAGTCACTTTTATCCCTACCTACATCTACATATTACCTCAACTACCTTGTACCACTTCACATTGACTAGGTACCGGTACTCTTTGTATTTCGTCTCATTATTGTTATTTTATTGTTACTATTTACTTATTTTGTAGCAAATTTGTCTAAATGTTCTTAACTCTGCATTGTTGGGAGAAGGCTCGTAAGTAAGCGTTTCAAGATAGTCTACACCTGTTGTATTCGTCGCATGTGACAAATAGAATTAGATTGGATCAGCATCCTCAGGTGCAAAGCCTCTGGGCTGGCTATAAGTAGCAGAGAGAGCCTCTAAAACTGATACAGCCTGCCTATCAGCAGTGTTGGGAAAAGTACTCAATTGTCATACTCTAGTAAAATTATAATTTTACTTGAGTAACTTTCTATTAAAAAGGTGAGTCACCAAGTAAAATACTACTTAAGTAAAAGTCTAAAAGGATTTGGTTTTACATTTACTTAAGTATCAAAAGTAAAAGTATACATTTCAAATTCCATATATTAAGCGAACCAGACTTCATTTTCTTATTTTTACTTATAGCCAGGGGCACACTCCAACACTCAGACCATTATTTACAAAAGATGCATTTGTGTTTAGTTTGTCCGCCAGACCATAGGCAGTAGGGATGACCACGTGTTCTCTTGATAAGTGCATCAATTTCAGTTTCTTGTCTTGCTAAGCGTTCAAGATGTAACTACTAGTACTTTGAGTTGTTATGGAAAATGTATGGAGTAAAAAGTACAATATTTTCTTTAGGAATGTAGTAAAAAATATAAATGAAATACAGATACCCCCAAAAAACTACTTAAGTAGTAGTTTTACTTAAGTACTTTACACCACTGCCTACCAGTACTCCTTGATAAATACATAACTGAGTAGCAGTGTAGGTTGATAGTGTGCTTTAGAGGGAAGACATACAAACATGAACATCAACCGTGCGCGGGTGGTCATCCTTTCTCCTCTGACCACAGAACATCGGCCTACATTTTCTATTCATTTCCCGGCGATTCTACATGTTGATTAAACTCAAAATATGCTATTCTGTTATTTCAAAATACATTTTATTAGCATAATAATGTTTCTTACTTTATGATGGTGTAGGCCTATATTTAAATTGAATCATAAGATGCTCCAAGGGTGTGGCTATTGAACTCGTTTAGGCCTGGCTATTCTAGTGTTAATTGGTTCTTTAGCCATGACTAGGAATGAAGAGGGGTTTTCTCTTGGAGAGGTGAACACGTGTGTGTGTGTGTGTGTGGTCTCTTCATTCACTATTTGACAATTGATTGTCACCCGTCAGACTATTATTAAGGTAATCTTGTCTATAGATAACATCTGTTATTAAATGTGTGAAATTTGTTTAGGTTTAGTTTTGATGGGCCATTATCAGCTGGGCAGGCAACTGACGTCCTCCTAAAAATGTTTAACACATTCTGTTTGTTATCGAAATTCTTACAATGTCAGTGTGTTAAATAGACTTATTTAGGAAAAGTCCAGGACTGGGGGGAGATATGACTTAAAAAATGGCATGAAGTTCAGAAGACGGTGGGTCTAGCATTAATTAGTCTGTTCATGACTCAATGCTATAAGCAATAACACCTTTATAACTTTTCCCTGGTAAGCCATTTCCTTGTCTGGGTGGGTGTGTCCATTTAAACTACCCAACCCTAATAGGAAGGGCATTTTTCTTTGTGTGTGTGTAAGAGAGACCGACAGAGACACTGGGGACTGTGTAGTGATGGACTATAGAGAGAATCGACACCCTTAATATATCTGGTATGACAAAGAGCAGTCTTTGACAGGCTCTTGTTTTAGGATGGCTCTTTTTTTATTTTATTTAACAAAATACCAGTATGTGGTAGTTGAAAGTATTTAGCTCTTACTGTATATGCCCTAGGAAACCTTTTAGGTTGGCCTACCTGGGGAAAATCCACTTGAACATTGTTCTATATCATAACACAGCTAGCCAATGAGAGGGTAGTCTTCCCTTAAAGGGGCAGGTCTAGTGGTTGTGGGCGTTACTTGTGGTGATGTCATCTTTCAGGTCTGTCTTAAGATGAGTGAGCGGTTTGGATGACTGGCAGAATAGAGATTTAACTTTTAGACGTTGTTGTGTGGACAGCAATTCAAGAAGAATTAGTGACTAGTTTGGCTTTCCTGGTGTTTTAATGAGGGGGAGAGATTGAATACAGCTCATGGGAAGACTACAGAGCAGAATGAATTGTTTTGCTTTAGATTGTGGAATCGGTAGACTGAAGAGCAGGTAGCAAGGCAAAACCTGGCAGTTAGTGCCTTCCACTCTGCTAGAAGAAGCCTCATCACATGCAGGCAGACATGAAATTCAACCAGTGTGTGCAACCGCAAGCTCTGGAGAACAGCGACAACAAAGTGTGGAAATGGTAAGAATATTCTCGTTCCTCTCTGTCTCTCGGTCTGCTGACAGCGTTTCTCAACAGGAACATGGTGGTGCCAGTAATGTTTGACTGAATTTTTAACCTGCATTGTCTTCTATTGTTGGCAGTAAGTTTTGTTTTAACACATTTTCTATGTGAAACATTTATCTCAAAAGAACAATTTGATCTTACACAAGGTCAACAGACAGCCTAACCACAGAAAAATGATAATTCACTGGCTGTGTAAATGTGAAGCATCCGCTTGGCATTTTCACTCACTACCAAATATGGTAGTGAGAGGAAGCCCAGTGGTTGAAGATGGAAGGAGATGGATTTTGGCTGACCTTCTGCATGTTTTCTCATAAACTTAAACATTTTATCTTAATACAGTTTTCTGTTCCCAAAGCTAGAATCTGTTATGAGCAGTGTGGACTAAGTTTTTTTTTGTAGACTTTACCCTTTGCCAAAAAAATAAATAAATAAATGTTTTCTTTAGGAGTGTAAAGGTGAATTGAGTTGTATCACACACGTACATCAGAGTAGTCATTCCCTAACAGAAATATGCAGTTGCATGCTAGAACGGGCCAAAAGGATCTCGCTAGCTCGTCCACCTCGTTTGTTCTGCACACTGACTAATTTGTTCCCATTGGAAACGACAGGCTGTGGTCTATCTTGGCTTAGTTATAAAAACATCTTTGGCCTAACTATGGTTTTCCCTAAATTAGGCTACTTGTGGATTAGTTTGGGTTTTTGTTTGAATTGGCCATTTGAGTTTTCACTTAAGGTAATGTCTAACCAGCTCATAAAGTCTACAATGACTGATAAAGCCAATCACAGGCAAGTGTAATGATAAATTACAAGTAGCCTTACTTTGAATCAATGGCAAGTGCAAGTTCTACCGATTAACAATTGATAAAGTATTTAAGTGCATCTGTAAACCTTCAAAAATGTACATGACTTTGGAAATATGAAACGAATACAACAGTGGAAGTTGACAAGAAAAATACTTCCTTATTATGTAGTGATGGGAGAATAATTTTGACTATCGCAATATTATTTTTTAGCTTGTTTGTCTGTACCTGCTCAAACTCCAGTATTTTTCCTTCATAGCTTGTTCTCCATTTTATTTTTTAAATAGGGAGCCTATTTGTTTTCAGCACTTATTTCCATGACTGATCAAAACTCGTTTTCATGGCTCTCTTGTCTCTCTGCAGCAGACATATGGTGCGCAATATCTTTGGACCATCGTATAGCAATATATATTGTATCAGCACCTTAGTATTGTGATAATATTGTATCGTGAGGGCCCTGGCAATTCCCAGCCCTAGAATTATGACACCAAAGCATTTACAATCTGTACCCTTAATCGGGGTGTTATTCCTGCACCTTGGTTGGAACGCGAGGTCCCTGTGATGAGTATGTAAATGTACTGGTCCCTGTCTTGACCCTTTTGAACTCTGATGTTGCTAGACTAAGCCCTGGCCAATAATAGGATAGGTGTTAAGCAGCCTTGCCTCTTATCCAACTGGGCAAACACAAACCGTATGAAGTAACACTGAGCCAACAAGAGCTCAAAACAAGGCTATTGAGAGCTCACCGTGCCCAAACCAGAAATGTTCCACAGCCACAACGCTTCCATGTTACAGTAGTGAGCAACCATGATATAATTACAAATGTGTAAACTATTTATTTACATACTGTACCTCAAGATGTCAAGGTGAGCAATGACTTGTCAACTATTGCTCTTAGCTGTATGTTTACAAATGGTGTTCCACCAAAATTGTATAATGTTGGAAAGCCCGATTGGGTCAATGAGTCATGCATGTCTCTATATTAAGGAACAACATTTCAATGTTTCTCTTTATTGCTGCAATCCCTTTGATCAGATGATAAGTGATCAAATTGTCCAGTCAAATATGACCATTTTGAAAAGGTATTGATTTAAATGTGGTCGTTCTCGCCATCCAGGCACATTCAGGACCCAGCCAGTCAGAGGCTGACGTGGAACAAGCCTCCCAAAAGTGTCCTTGTCGTCAAGAAGATCCAGGATGCCAGTCTACTGCAGCCTTTCAAAGAGCTGTGTGTTTTTCTCACAGAGGTAGGACATTTGCACCTTTTTTTGCTGAGTCCATCTAGTCTCATATTATAGCTTTCTGCACCTTAGTGACCTGTGTGGTATATTACTTCCGTTTCATTAAAGTCTGCAATGAAGTCCCTGAAAACAGAGGTTTTAGTGACTGAGAATATTTTTTCCCATCATGTCGACCCGTTCGTCTTCTAAAGGGTGATTACATGTGCATGTTGCTAATGCATATGTTTATACTTGTGCGTTGTTCTAGCAGAAAAACATGATTGTTTATGTGGAGAGCAAGGTCCTGGCGGACACAGCCATTGCGGGCGATGAGAGCTTTGGGGCCGTCATCCAGAAGTTCTGTACCTTCAGAGAAGGTGAGGAGACCACTAGCCATCAGAGGACTGGGTTGTATTGATTAGTGCACACCGTAGCACTTTTATTTACATCAGAAAATGAGTATGCATTATCTTATGGGAGAGGTTTAGGGGCGGCAAGTAGCCTAGCGGTTAAGAGTGGGCCAGTAACCAAAAGGTCGCTGGTTCGAATCCCTGAGCTGGCAAGGTGGAAAAATCTGGGTGTTGATTTAAGGCAGCCCCCCACACCTCTGATTCAGAGGGGTTGGGTTAAATGCGGAAGACACATTTCGGTTGAATGCATTCAGCTGTCCAACTGACTAGGTATGCCCTTTCCTTAGTTCCTCCCTATTTTAGTTTGTTTTCTTCCATTTGGTGCCTAGTGAATACAATCCTTATTGATGATAGATTGATCTGTGTGACTCTAGCTAGTGATGTAGTGTCAGGATTGTTTATGGAACTCTAACTTTAAGTAGTATTGCTTTCTCTTACGGACATGATCCTAATGTGTTTGTATGCACTGTTTAGATCTCGATGACATTTCCAATCGAGTGGATTTCATCATCTGTCTTGGTGGAGATGGGACCTTACTTTACGCATCGTCACTCTTCCAGGTATACATTTACAATATTAACATCTTGTGGTATAGTAAACACATTGATTTATACATTTTTGAGTGTACTATGTGTGAATTGTACTAAAATAATTCCTCAACTTGGTTGTGTATTGATTTGTATCAATTTAGCTTATTCCATAGCGTGCGTATGCTTCTGTGTTTTCAGGAGAGCGTTCCACCTGTTATGGCCTTCCACCTGGGTTCTCTGGGCTTCCTCACACCTTTCAAATTTGACACATACCAGTCTCAGGTCACCCAAATCATTGAGGGTACGTTGTGTTTTCCTTTAGCCTCTGCCTTATCTAATTTCAATAACAGGAGCCGTGCTCTCATTTCTAGCAGCTAAGGTTAACCTCTTTGTGCTCCTTTTGGTTTAACGTGTGTGTGTGTTTCTCTTTTGGGGTGTGTGTTTCTGCTGAGCAGGTAACACCGCCATCATCCTGCGCAGTCGCCTGCGGGTGAGAGTGGTGAAGAAGGGCATCATCATGACGAACGGTGACAGTGAGGGCAGCCGTAAATCCATGCAGTACCAGGTGAGCTCTACACCATACACCTGGCTGGTTATGTCATCCTAGTATTATGGTTCGTACCACAATAGGTTGCTAGCATCATGATGACTTGGCACATCTCATGCTTATTGTCTTTACTGTGTGGTCACTGGGTGTTCACCTATTGTTGCGACGTGTTGAACAAACATGCAGTCATCGGGTGCATGTAGCGGACATGAGGCGTTTCCTCTGGTAATATTCCCACTGCCACAGGCCTGACCACAGATCCCAGTGGGGTGATAAAACACCAGGAAGTTTGAAATGTACCACCTTTTCTGGGGTGTGTAGGGTGGCAGCAATCGTTCAGGGCTTGTTTCAATTCCTCCTTATTTGTTTGATGTAATCCTTCACAAGGATTGGTTTCCCTGTTTTTCTGAAGGTTCTAACAATCCACGCTATTTGCTGCCATTTTGGCCTATCACACCATGGAGTTAATGTACGTGAGCTGCGTGGGATGTTTGAGTTGTGTCATCATACTTCCTACTGAGTGGACTTTGACAAGTCATAACATATGGCTGTGTTCAAAAAGGGTTCCCAAAGTGACTAACAACTTGGCTAGTGCAGTATCTCTGGTTAACATGGCTCTGGGTGTTTTGGTCCAACAGGTGCTAAATGAGGTGGTGGTGGACAGAGGCCCGTCGTCCTACCTTTCCAACGTGGACCTCTTCCTAGATGGACACCTCATCACCACGGTACAGGGAGACGGTGAGTAGTAAACTCCTCAACCTGCTGCTACTGGTTTAAAGGATTACACCCCATCTGTTTTGGCTGCTTCACTTTTATTTCCCACTTAAGATGTTTCACTAATATAATACACTTTTATTGTTCATGCAGCTCTGATTTTAAGTATTAGAGTTTAGATGCTGTAACTGGTCGTCATACTGTTTGTGCTACTGCTCACTGCCTGTGTTCAAGCCCAGAGTGCAAACAAGCACCAGTGGTACTGATGGTCTATTTGTGCTGCAGACTGTTGGACTGCAGCTCGCCTTGTTAGTAGAGCATAGACCAAACTCTCCCATCTGTCCTTCACCACTGCCTAGTAATTCCCTCTCTGGAAGCCTCTCAGGGTCTGATGTATTTCCCTTGTCTTCGGTAATGGTTTACTGAATTTTGGAAATGCTTTCAGCTTGTTGGTGTTTGTAGGCGTGTGTCACTTGAGTGTTTTTGGGGTTGTGCTCAAAGTAGTGTCTGTGTGTTGTCTCAGGTGTGATAGTGTCCACTCCCACGGGCAGCACGGCGTACGCGGTGGCGGCCGGAGCCTCCATGATCCACCCCAACGTGCCGGCCATCATGATCACTCCCATCTGCCCCCACTCATTGTCCTTCAGACCCATCGTAGTGCCTGCTGGGGTGGAACTCAAGGTAAACACACACACACACACATACAGAACCAGTCAAAAGTTTATTTTTACTGTTTTCTTTATTGTAAAATAATTGTGAAGACATCAACTATTAATTAACACTTATGAAATCATGTAGTGAGCAAAAGTGTTAAACAAATCAAAATATATTTAAGATTCTTCAAAGTAGCCCCCCTTTGCCTTGATGACAGCTTTGCACACGCTTGGCATTCTCTCAACCAGCTTCACCTGGAATGCTTTTCCAACAGTCTTGGAGTTCCCACATATGCTGAGCATTTGTTGGCTGCTTTTCCTTCACTCTGTGGTCCAACTCATCCCAAACCATCTCAATTGGGTTGAGGTCGGGGGATTTTGGAGGCCAAGTCATCTGATGCAGCACTCATCACTCTCCTTCTTGGTCAAATAGACCTTACACAGCCTGGAGGTGTGTTGGGTCATTGTCCTGTTGAAAATAAATGATAGTTGGGATGGCGTATCGCTACAGAATGCTGTGGTAGCCGTGCTGGATAAGTGTGCCTTGAATTTTAAATAAATCAGACTGTCACCAGCAAAGCATCATCACACCACCTCAATGCTTCACAGTGGTAACCACACATGCAGAGATCATCCGTTCACCTACTCTGCGTCTCACAAAGACACCACGTTTAGAATTAAAAATCTCAAATTTGGACTCATCAGACCAAAGGACAGATTTCCACCGGTCTAATGTCTGTTGCTCGTGCTTGGGCCAAGAAACAAGTCTCCTTCTTATTGGTGTCATTTAGTAGTGGTTTCTTTGCAGCAATTCGACCATGAAGGCCTGATTCATGCAGTCTCTTCTGAGCAGTGGATGTTGAGATGTGTCTGTTATTTGAACTCTGAAGCATTTATTTGGCCTGCAATTTCTGAGGCTGATAACTCCAATGAACTTATCCTCTGCAGAGGTAACTCTGGGGCTTCTCTGTGGAGGTCCTCATGAGAGCTGTTTTCATCATAGCGCTTGATGGTTTTTGCGACCGCACTTGAATAAACTTTTAAAGTTCTTGACATTTTCTGGATTGACTGACCTTCATGTCTTAAAGTATTGGACTGTTGTTTTTCTTTGCTTATTTGAGCTGTTCTTGCCATAATATGAACTTAGCCCTATTTGGTAAAAGACTATCTTCTGTATACAACCCCTACCTTGTCACAAAACAACTTAATGCATTTGAGCCAATCAGAAGAAAGCAATTCCACAAATGAACTTTAACAAGCCACACCCGTTAATTGAAATGCATTCCAGGTGACTAGCTCATGAAGCTGGTTGAGAGAATGCCAAGTGTGCGACGCTGTCATCAAGGCAAAGGGTGGCTACTTTGAAGAATCTCAAATATAAAATATATTTTCATTTAACACTTTTTTGATTACTACATGATTCCATATTTTTTTTATCTTTTTTTATTTCACCTTTATTTAACCAGGTAGGCTAGTTGAGAACAAGTTCTCATTTGCAACTGCGACCTGGCCAAGATAAAGCAAAGCAGTGTGATACAGACAACAACAGAGTTACACATGGAGTAAACAATAAACAAGCCAATAACACAAACAAAGCAATGACACAGTAGAAAAAATAAAGTCTATATACAGTGTGTGCAAAAGGCATGAGGAGGTAGGCAATAAATAGGCCATAGGAGCGAATAGTTACAATTTAGAGAATAGTTACAATGAGCAGATGATGGTGTGCAAAAGAGCAGAAAAGTAAATAAAATAAAAACAGTATGGGGATGAGGAAGGTAGATTGGGTGGGCTATTTACAGATGGACTATGTACAGCTGCAGCGATCGGTTAGCTGCTCAGATAGTTGATAGTTCAGTGATTTTTTTTTTGCAATTCGTTCCAGTCACTGGCAGCAGAGAACTGGAAGGAAAGGCAGCCAAATGAGGTGTTGGCTTTGGGGATGATCAGTGAGATATACCTGCTGGAACGTGTGCTACGGGTGGTGGGTGTTGTTATCGTGAACTGAGATAAGGTGGAGCCTTACCTAGCATAGACCTATAGATGACCTGGAGCCAGTGGGTCTGGCGACGAACATGTAGCGAGGGCCAGCCGACTAGAGCATACAGGTCGCAGTGGTGGGTGGTATAAGGTGATTTGGTAACAAAAAGGATGGCACTGTGATAGACTGCATCCAGTTTGCTGAGTAGAGTGTTGGAAGCTATTTTGTAGATGACATCGTCGAGGATAGTTATGTCTTCACTATTATTCTACAATGTAGAAAATGGTAAAAAATAAAAACCCTTGAATGAGTAGGTGTCCAAACTTTTGACTGGTACTGTACATTCACGCAAATTCATACAGACACATTCAACATAGACATGATCTATTTACCACTCCTCTCCACAATCCATTAGCATTTACTACTCCTCTCCAGAACACATTTGTGTAAGACAACACAGGCAATGACCGGTAAGAAATGATCAGTCTGACACACAGCTAGCACAATGCGTACCCTTCAGTTGTCACAGGTGATGGGAATTGCTTGTAATACACACACACACTTTAACAGAGCATTTCCTGCTGAAGAGTTTTTGTTGTCTTTGACTGGTCGTTCTTCTGCTCCGTTTGTCACGCTCAGATCATGCTGTCACGTGACGCCAGAAATACGGCCTGGGTGTCGTTTGACGGGAGGAAGAGACAAGAGATCTGCCATGGAGACAGGTGGGCAACCTTTTGACCCCACAATCACTGCAACCCCTTAATTAAATCACCACGAACATCAAATGCTGATGAACATGGAAGATGGCCTGACACACTTCCGCAAGTCGCCTGAATACACACAGTTATGTAATTATATTGACCCGTTTCATGGACTCAAGCCAAGAAGGTCATGTCACACAATGTTCAGTACAGGTTTTCCTTTATGTAGGCAGAGAGAATTATTCCTTGTTGCTGAAATGCTCGCAGCCCATGTCATTGATTTACTAGTAACATTTTCAAGTAATTCTTTGGATGATTGTGAATACCTGGTATGCCTCCCACTCAAGACTTGCGACTTGACGGTTTTTGCTCTTTATCTCCCTATTGTCATCTCCAGCATTACCATCACTACTTCCTGCTTCCCTGTTCCCTCCATCTGTTTCCGGGACCCCGTGAACGACTGGTTTGAGAGCCTGAGCCAATGTTTACACTGGAATGTGAGGAAGAAGCAGAACTACCTCAGCTCAGAGGAGGAAGAATTCTGAGGCCAACAAACTCGCCTCCCGGTGACGCTATGTTGACCCTTTGGGTGCGTTCCAGATATACAGATTCTGCACAGTTCACTGATGAAATCCGATCTTTATAATACCTGGACAAGTGTTTTAACATACTAAGATACGACGTCAACATGATATTTTGATATCCTATATCTGGAATGCACCCATTGATTTCAGTTGGATTCCATCAGGTAAATTTGCAACTAATATCCTCCAGAGATGGTTTGCATTACTTTGTTTTGGTTCTAGAATGAATCATCCCTTACTGTTAAGAATTTCACGCCCTTTGAAAAAGATTGTCGAAATTGCCTTTTTATGCCAACAAACAGTCTCACGGGTTAACTTAAACCTGGATTGTTTTCAGTCAGACATGAGACAAAGTAATACTGAGCTAGGGATCAAAACCATGATATCAATCCTCCTGATAATGATTGTTAAAGTTGGCCCATGAGATATAATGTGGTCTGTTTTAGCACTTTGTCTATTGTTTCATGGCGTCTACAGGCTATCAGGGACAAACCTCGGCTCCTCTTAAACCATGGACGTTGTTTTGTTTAGCTTGAGCGATGTGAATGCTAAGGGGCTGCCAAGCTCCTCAACATAGAAAACAGATGTCGTGACTATTGTCAGTGGGGTTGTTCATCAAGAACCAATGTTCTTGGAGATAATGGGGATAAGGAATTAAATGTATTTGTTTTTTATACAATCCCTAACAGAAAATTAGGTATTATTATTACTACTTCAGGAAAAGCAGAATAATTGCGTCTACTCTGCAATAATGAACTAAATGTGTAGATTGTGCCTTCAACTTGTAACTATTACATAGATAATTGCTTATTAAAGTTTACATAACTTTAATTTTCTTAATCGTATTTACAGCTTAGTGCAAGTGTAGCATAATCATATCTTCAGTATTCCTCTCTCTGCAGTTTGTCTGCAGTGCAAGCCATTTGAGAATCTTCTGTACATGTTCATCTTACGTTAACTACTCTGTTTACAACAACGTTGTAGTGTCTGACCATGTAAAATGCCAGAACAGTATGGAACAAACGTTAAGAACTAAAGTCCATTCCAGGTGAGATGAAACCACAACTTGATTGTATTCATTGCCTTTCACTGTAAAGCCATAGATCTACTATGTCATTCATTTCAAGGTAATTTCGTTGTTCACAATGAAGGCAGTTGTGATTCTACAGGGTTTTACCACCCAAGGCAGGGGTAGGGCAACCCTGGTCCCGGAGTGCCGTGGATACCTCAGGTTTTTATAGTTTACGTATTTATATTTGCTTTAGACTTGGGAGGACAGATAGATGGAATTTAGCCCATTAATGATATTGAATAATTAGCTCAGTTGGCGAGGTGATGAGTCTGGTGTGGTGCCTGGATGGACCTAAACCCTGCTGTGCCTGTGTCACTCCAGGACCAGGGTTGTCCGTCCCTGACCTATGGTGACAGACTTATTGCAGTATGATGAGAGATTGAAGGCATTCATATACCAGTTGTAGGTGTTGGCCTACCTTACCAAATGAGAATAATTCTCACCCCCTCTGACGGACCAGCTCTGAAATATCGACTTGATAATATAATAAAATATATGATGGTTTGAGGGTTTTTCTTCTTTCCTAATTGGCTTTTCGGGGGGTGCTAAAAAATACGATGTGATAAAATTGACATGTTTTTCATATAACATTTTATCAAGGAGTTATAATATAATCTTTAACTATCAGATGTTCATTTTAGAGACAACTAATTATAGTTGATATGAATTTAATACTTTATGAATTTGCGTGTTAATGTACTTGTTCGATGGGCAAGTGACATTTCCCCCAATGGAAAAAGTGGTTTATGCTCTGGATACCAGCGCACCACACTCTGCAAGAGGACCAGCTCACTCTAACTAGTCAATCAATCATTCCTTTATTTTCTCATTTATGATGCTTCAATAAGATGTTTTTTTATATAGCCTATATGTTTATTAACCAGTTTGCACTGTATCATTGCTGAAATATAATTATCTTTGCTACTTTTTCTATATTGATATTGTCTTAAGGCTTCAGTGCAGGTTAGTTTCACAATCTATTCTTTTAAAGTAGAAAAATATTAATTTCCTCTAACAATTGAGTTTGGAGTGGAGTCTGTTCATCAAGATTGAATGACAGTCCCTTCAGTTGTTAGGGGATATCGTTTTATAAGAGCAAACATTTGAAAGAAATGTGTTTATTTGCTACTATACTTTGTTTTTCAGTGAGTACAGTGTATCCTCTACTGAAGTAATGGCAGTCGTGGACTTTGCCTTACAAACCAGCCGA
The DNA here is from genome assembly GCF_034236695.1 of Oncorhynchus nerka. Taxonomy (NCBI): domain Eukaryota; kingdom Metazoa; phylum Chordata; class Actinopteri; order Salmoniformes; family Salmonidae; genus Oncorhynchus; species Oncorhynchus nerka. The sequence goes on along the minus strand of NC_088415.1, from coordinate 30,559,348 downwards.
TAGATAACGAAAGAACCAAGATTTTTACACTGAAATCATTTAAGCTTCCCCAATGTGATACCTTTATGGTTCCTTTTGGATGAAGGACCTTATTCCTATGATGCTTTCTATGTCAAGTCTAATCTTCAAGTGCTTCTCACTTTGTTTTGTAGACTTCTACAGCTCTGTGGTCCTATAACTCTTTTGTAATGGTACGTTTTGTAAATATTGTTTCTGAAATGAATTCTGCTATTTTTCCAGAGCACTTTAATAAACAGAGAGCCAATGAATTGTCGGGCAAGTGTGAATTTATTTGTTTGGTATTATTGGTATGCCTTGTTGAGACATTAATTTGCTGCATGTTGGTTTCATCTGATGAATTTGAACCCTTTTGTAGGTGTCTAGGAACAAGGAAATAGACCACAACCTATGATTTATTACCCATTGAATATTTGAGGAAGTAATCTCTTTCCCAACAGTGCACTCCTCTTCCTGTATTTATTTTCAAAATGAAGCAACAAAGGAGTTTACTGCAACGATTTTGTTTTGTAATTTTGAGAACCTGTAGTTTACAAAAACACAATGGGTGGTCAACCAAATGATTATCATAGTGCAGCAAAAAACCTAGATAGATCACGTCAACGGGCTATCAACAATGTGAGCAACTTTTAATTGATATAAGGATTAATCAACTTCAATTAAGATATTTCCTTTAAGTGCGTAGAAAATTGAAATGTCAAATAGTTAATACATTAATGTATATAAAAGAATGTCTTATTTACAAAGGATACATCTCAAATGCTAATAAAAAGTTGGCAGTATAAAACGTATCAGTCAATTACATAGATGGGGCTGTATTACAATACCACTGAATACTTGTTAATTATATTACTAAGGTAAGTGATCATTTGCTAAAAGGTTTATGGTAAAAGCAGCAGACCCTAAAAATAAAATAATTGTGCTGAATAACTGCCTTAATTTAGTATTTCTGTAATTCTTTCAGTGATCAAAAGTTGGATTGTGCATGCTGTGTCCGAGTATCTCACTGTATGTGTTGTAGGCACACTGAAGGGTAAGCATCGGCCACAATACTCCAGAAGTAGGCAAAATGTGGTGAAAAAGTAACCCTGTGTAGTACACTAGACTCGCGTAATAAATTATAACCAGTGGTGATGCTCAACAGCTATTATAAAACAATCCGTTTACAATGTTTTGCATGACATTCTTATGTCTGACACAGGCAGTGGAATCATCCAGTAAAAACAGACCAGTCAGATGGCCATTTTGAGTGCATTTCTCTCCAGTTCCTAACTTCAAACATTGGTTAGAACCAGAGTTGTTACAAAATTATTGGGAAATTGTTACAAACAGCTAATCCGTCCTGTGTAACCGTAGCCATTTCCTTCTCACAAAAGCAATTTACTGCTCGTCTGTTAACACTGGAGAGAGAAACATAAGTACCCTGATTAGTTCAATCCAGTTTTCATACCCCAAATTTAAAAAATCACCACCGCTGTGAAGGAAACAGGAAGTGTCGGTACAATTTTCTAAATGTTGACAGAATTTGTTGTCCCATGAACATTGTGTAATTTACTGATGGTAACTTGTCCCATAGGGATGTCGAATGTCAAATCAAATTGACCATGGGCATTACAATCGGATTGTGTGCAGCTGCACGCCGATTTGATTATTACTTGGGTGCTGTGGACATGTGGAAAGGGTTGAAAGAAACTCAACCCAAGGAAAACTTACTTTACCCTTCATTCCGTGACCATTGTTTTTCCTATCTCTGTTTTGGACAAGACTGACTTTATGATCCAAATGATCTTATTTACACTTTGTGGTCAATTTTTAGGGACAGTCGCTCTAAGCCAGAAGTGTTTATGTGCACTGTCATCATGCATAGCCTTTTATCCGCAACAAGTCAGTTTGATAGAAATAAACCAAAAAAATCTGTTGCAAATTGGATGGAAACCTTCCAACAAAAACAAGTAGTTGGTCCATTTTTCGATTTCAGTCAGAGGTTCTCGGAATGACTGTTTTACTGTGCCCATAACAAAAATGTGTTTCTACAAATGATCCTTAAATGTGTCAAAATTATTGTTTGAAGTCATGTGTGTCATCTATGAGCCTTGTTCTTGTCTAGCCTGAATATCCTGGACTTCCAGTGACTCCTCGTAAACAAGCAATGGAACAGGTGAAGGAAAAATGAGCTATACTCTACTCACTCCTATCCAGGGCCTGGACAGAGCTGCGCGCCAATCGGAAGAGAGCCCAGAAGAGCACGCCCTTGATCAGCACTGAGATCACTGCTCCTGTCACAGCAGCGGTCTCCAGTGTGTACGTCTTGTCCTGCCCCCAATGTGTACTGATCTGAAGTCAGAAGACTGGTCATTTGAAGTGGATCACTGAACCAACCACATTTCCTCCAAAGACCTGATTCGGGATCAGGTCAACCATTGGCTTTACTCACCATGTACATCAGGTACAGGAAGTAGGCTACCTCTGGCACATTCTAAAACTTGGAACAAAGGATGGATAAACCTGTTATTGCGCCAAACCTGTTTTACATGAAGTATGCGCCTCATAAGTGAAACTCCAGTCTCCTTTTCACCTCTTAACACCTGATTTACTTAACAAAAGGCACATCTTAATAGGTGGTCCAGGTAAGTCATGACATTGCACAAGTGTGGGGGGTGGGGCTTTCCTCTTTTGTTCTCTATAGTGCTTCTATTGTTCCTCAAGCAAGGGAGGAGGCCGATGACATCATGGATTCCCATCAGACCAACTCCTTGAATCCCCTACTCCTTGAAGTTGCCTAAACACTTTTGCTCAAAATGTTTTTTTTTAAACTCTTTAGTGGGTGTACTTTACTGTGTATATACTTGGAATATCACTGGAGGACATCTTTAAAGGTTAACATTCTTTCCACTACCCTTCTATTGAGTTCACATGCTTTATGCATAGTATTGTGTAATCTTGTATTGAGTTATTTCTGTACTGTTCTTTACATACTCACTGTTTATGCAATTGTAGCTACTCATAATATTATGTTCAGTGCACGCACACCAATGATTAAATGTTTTTATTTTTTATTCTCTTGATACTTGTTACTCACTGCGATAGCCCCCCACGACTGCGGTAAGGCAGGCCCAGACCACTCCAAAACCCAGGATGATGCGGTTTGTGAGGGACATGGTTGTGCCTGACATCATGATCAGGATGCAAAGGCACAGCTGACAGACAAATGTCAAAACCAGCCAAAGGTTAAACCAACTACCGATCCAGTACACCTCCATTCCAAATACCCAGGTACCCTGAAGTCAATCATATACATCTGCACCACAGATCAAGTCCACACCTCGTTAGAATGACACCATCTGTTGAAGACAACGGCTATCGGGTGCCAGATGTGTTATGATTCATGTGGAATGTGGCAGTACCTGAGCCTGTAGTTCAAATGTAACCATGGAGGAGCACAGATTGAGCAGGAAGTACTGCTCCTGGATGGTCTCGCGCTCCGCCCACCCGGCAGACCATCATGTTGGGCCTCTGGATGAGCAGCGTGGCACACAGGACATGGGCCACCACGACCACACAAGATGCATACAAACCGCACCTTCCACAAAAGCGCACACACAGGCCTTTTCTTAATTGCATACTCCTTGAGTCATCACTCCTCGTCTCCTCAAAACCTATTGGAGGAAAAGGGAAGAGGGGCGGTACCTCTGGCTTTCTCATCCAATGGGTTTTTCAGAAGGAGATGAGAGGCCATCGAGTTACAACTGCCGCTACCAAAACAGTACCTGTGGCATAAAGACTTGCACAGTCATATATCTGGTCATAATTGAGCCATGTTCAGTAGGGAGAAACGTTTTGAAACAAGAAGTTACTACCTGAACTTGTCCAATGAGAGCTCAGATTGTTATTTTGTGTTGCAAAACGTTTTGCTATGGTGTACTGTACTGAACATGACCCTTTAAAAAGAGGTTGGTTTAATTTTGTACGTACACATGCAACATACCACAAGCAAGTTCTTTCTATCCTGGACTGGAAGCACCATGAAGTTGACCACAGAGCGCATCATGACCATCAACACACTGAGGACAAACACTATCAGCTCCTGCCTGTTATCCTGCAGGATGCCCCTGGTGATGTAGTATATGCAGAACGTTGGAGGAACGGAAAGAAGTCTATCACACAGTCTTTGGTGTTGGTGGCATAATCAGGATTTCACCATAGCACACAATGTTGACATGGGGGATGATCTGAGTCGGGGGTTGCATTTATTTTCTCTGGACTTTTCATCATGTGTTCATGTCTGCACACTTCTGCTTTCAGGAGGGGCGTAGGTGGCAGTTGATTAGGTCATAAGTTTCCAATCTGTTGCTATTGCCACTAATGTAAGTCACGCCACTTACAAATTCCAACCAGTTGGATGAGGGATACAGTGAAGTCGTCCTCATAGTTGTACTTTGCCTGTAGATGTTTGTCAATGTGAGGGCCGGAGTGCCATCAAAGAGGCGATGAGGAAGCAGAAGTAAAACTTCAAGCATGAGAGCTCTGACCAAGGCTTTATCTCTAGGGTCAAGAGAAAGCAAAGCATATTGGCTTTGGTCCCCTCGCCCCTACCCGGGCTCGAACCAGGGACCCTCTGCACACACAGACAATTGACACCCACGAAGCATCGTTACCCATCGCTCCACAAAAGCTGCGGCCCTTGCAGAGCAAGGGGAACAACTACTTCAAGGTCTCAGAGTGAGTGAAGTCACCGATTGAAACACTATTAGCACGCACCACCGCTAACTAGCTAGCCATTTCACATCGGTTACACTGACACCTAGGCCCTACTCAATCAAAACGGGGAAAATTCCTGAGTAAGATTCTTCTTGTGCTGTGAAAATGTACCTTGCATTCTGATTCATGTGATAATATAAAAATGTGGCACTAAGGAACTTTTCCAAAGCTTTTCTTGCAGTTCAGGAAGAATGTTGAACTAAATAAATGGTTAAATGTGACAAAAAGGTCTCTCTAGTCCATGTATAAGGAGAACAGTTGGAACGTATACTGACCGGGCCACAAGGTGGAGGGATCAGTTCCTGGTGCCTTGGTCTCAGGTTTGGGGATGGAAGATCTGAGCCCTCCCATTGCTAAACAATGGACTGAAATAGGAATATACAGTATGTGGATATTAGTTACAGTACAAGATGGTAACAAGTCCACATGTATATTGTATGGCTGATGTATAATAATATGCTAATTGAACCACGATATTACTTAAATAAACATATGACTGTATGCTTTTATTCTGGTTTTGGAGAAATGTGCACCGATTTGCCCAATTTTGGGGAATTTTACTAATTAGCACCCCTAGAGCATAATGTGTTGCGGAATACACCTTCAAGGCCTTGATTACATCGTTAGTGTGTTTGTGCAAAATAGTACTCAGCATCATCTGGATATTTGTGCAACAAAAGTTCAACATTCACCTTCTTCCACCATCTATGTCAAGCCGTCTACCATACAGTTTGACGCATACGTTCGATAAATCCAACATATGCCCCACACAGAGCGCGCAACAACTGTCTCTGCAACGCAACGCAATGCTGCAAGGCAAACGCAGGGTTCCTTTGGAAACGAATGTACCTCCGATGATCGAGGCTAACTCCGCAGTTTACATAGGGGTACGCGCCTTGTAAATAAAGCACACCTGTGTGCACATGACTGCAGTACTGTATGGAGGTGTAAAAAAAAACTGTTGTGACTTGAGGACGCTGGACACAATTTCATAGATATGATGTTAGTTTTATGTTGATAAGATGAGTATCGTCCATTTTTAAGTGAAACAGCAGCTAGAAAATCTTATATTGTTCTTGATGTGTCTATGTCTCTGCAAGCACTCAGGCCCACATTTTCTTCTGAATAAAAATACATTTTTGGGGGGGGTGCTGTAGCACCCTCAGCACCGCTAGTACCCTTGGCTATGGGTGGGGACCACAACAACATTTGAACTCATCATGGAAGCTGCATTGGTTTGCAGGTCTGCATACCCACACATATATTTTGCCATGAGGCAGAGAAAAATGCAGCAATGTTATAACTAATTTCATGCAGTTCTACGAATTTTGCCATGGTGCAGGGAGACATTTTTTCCATTTTACAGTAAATTTCCTGCAATTCTACATATTTTGTCATAGGGTGGAAAGAAAGGTTTGCAGTTTTTATTATGATATCTGACTGAGAGTGACTAACAAAATCAATGAGGGCCTCCTGGTTGGTAACTCGACCATGATTACAGCAAGTTTAGATAGCTGGCTACAAGATTAATTTACAATATTAATTTACAATATTAATTTACAATCTAAAAAATGTTAGCTGACATGGGCTAATTGTGTGACTAAGTGACTGACAAGGAAAAAACTGCTGAAGCACAATCAAATGTTGAAATGACATCTTGTGTATTCTTCTATTCTAACTCTCAATAAAAACTCCACTTTGTCCATGACAGCCAACAGATGCTCATCATAACACACCCCTTCTTACATGTGTCTCAATGGACCTACAAAATGGGGGTCGGCCGACAGTACAATATTTTTTTTTTTAGCACAACCACTTTGCTCCGTTCATCTTTCCTTCGATTCTGACTAGTCTCCCAAAATTTAAAAAAACCTCCACAGCATGATTCTGCTACCACCATGCTTAACCAAAGGGATGGTGCCAGGTTTCCTCCAGACGCTGTCATGTGCCTTTTACTGAGGAGTGGTTTCCATCTGGTCACTCTACCATAAAGGCCTGATTGGTGGAGTGCAGCAGAGATGGTTGTCCTTCCGGAAGTTTCTCCCATCTCCACAGAGAAACTCTGGACCCTGTCAGCGTTACCATTGGGTTCTTGGTCACCACCCTGACCAGGGTCCTTCTCCCCCAATTGCTCAATTTGGCCAGGTGGACTCCAATCATGTTGTAGAAACATCTCAATGATGATCAATGGAAACAGGATGCACCTGAGCTCAATTTCGATTATCATAGCAAAAGGTCTGAATACTTATGTAAATAAGGTATTTCTGTTTTTAACTTTTAATAAATTTGCAAAAAAGTCTAAATACATGTTTAGGTTTTGTCATTATGGGGTATTGTGTGTGTAGATAGATTAGGATGTTTATCTATTTAATCGGGGTGGCAGCGTAGCCTAGTGGTTAGAGTGTTGGACTAGTAACCGAAAGGTTGCAAGATTGAATCCCTGAGTTGACAAGGTACAAATCTGTCGTTCTGCCCCTGAACAAGGCAGTTAACCCACCGTTCCTAGGCAGTCATTGAAAATAAGAATTTGTTCTTAATTAACTGACTTGCCTAGTTAAATAAAGGAAATAAATGAATCCATTTTAGAATAAGACTGTAACATAACAAAATGTGGAATAAGTCAAGTTGTCTGAATACTTTCCGAATACACTGTATATATTTGTTGACAGAACGTAAAATATCATACTTAATGGATGATGTTGTACAATAGAGAAGGATAGAGGCCTATAGTGGCCAAAAGGGGGTGTTAGTATGGGCAGCTTCCACCACTTTAAGGCAGTCAACTGGGTGGGACTTCCAATGACTTCCTGTTGGAGTCATGTCCAACCTGGTCATCAGGAGGGATCAGCCAATTTTGAAGAAGAAAATTGATTACTTAAAAAATGGTATCACCTTAATGGCACTGCCTATGCTGTCACAGACACAAAGATGAGTCCTCTCTATATCTCTGTGTGTTACACACTTTCTGGGGACCAGTTTTGAGTGCTAATTTCAAAACTACTGGCTGAAATGATACAAAACCTTTGTATTGTCTTTGTTTACATTGTCTAATGCACTGATCAGTGGATTGGGGAGTCATTATGCCCCCTTGTGGTCAAACATTTCCAGTGGAACCTCATCAGAGTTGTGTTCAAGATTAAACCAAAGCTTTATAACTAAACCAAGATAGACCACCGCCTGTCGTTTCTAATGGGCAGAACAAGTCTGTGTTTGCATATTTCATTAAGGAACGTCTACTCTGTGAAGTGCGCGTGTGTAGTAATAACTACATTCGCCTTTGCACTCCTTCTACACAGCGCTTTTTTTTTTACAACTTTTGCAAAGTTCATAGTAGATTCGAGTTTTGGGAACTGAGAGCAAATGTTTCATCGATGAGAAAATGTGCAGAATGTTGGCCAAAATCCATCTCGTTCCATCTCCTCCCACCATATTTGGTAGTGAGTGGAAACGCCAAGCGGATGCTTCATATTTATTCGTCCAGTGAATTATCTGTCTAATCGTTCTGTGATTAAATGTTTCGGAAGTTGAGATGAATGCCGTTTGCAAATGCACGTTATAAACATAGAAAACTTCCACTATTAATATGCAATTTCGCGGTGGTCCTTGTATTATCTATTCAAAACGATATTTTAGGGACACCTTTGTTATTTTTAAGGTTGGAAATGCTGCAGCGGGAGTTGTGGTCTCGACAGTCGACTCGAACCAACGCTAAACTCCGTGAAAGTAATTGGAAGTCCAACAAGCCGGGGGTGGTGTTGGTTTCCACTAGATACCACAGCCACAAGTCAGATTCCACAGCCAAAAAGTCCAAATTAGCTACAAAAAGTAGCCTTGTGGTCTATATTTAATGTTAGGCATAAGGTTAGCATTGTGGTTAAGATTATTTAAAAATATTTTAAGAAGATCAATTGTAGAAATGGGCTGGGTTTAGCCATAATTAGGACTTTGTCGCTGTGTTAACTAGTGACGACCGGTGGTGTCCTCATGTTAGCGATTGTTTTGAACTTACAGAAGCAACTGGAAATCGGAGTTGCCTAGGTGTGACCACTTGGTAAGGTAATTCATAATTCCCATATTTACTGCATCTACAAGCTGATTTTTAATTATTATTTTTTCAATGAAGTACGCGTTCATTTAATGAATGAGTATGTTCACGAGCTGGCTATTTGACAGGCACAAGCGCATTCATATTTAAGCTAACGTTAGCTAGCATTAGCCAACTGGTTCATTTTGCTTGTCAACTATACTGAACAAAAATATAAACGCAACAATTTCAAAGATTTTGCTGAGTTACAGTTCATTTAAGGAAATCAGTCAATTGAAATAAATAAATTAGGCCTAATCTATACATTTCACATGACCGGGCAGGGGCGCAGCCATGTGTGCGTGCGTCTACAGTGGCTTGCGAAAGTACATTTAAGTGGTTAGCATTGAAAGTATTCACCCCCTTGGCATTTTTCCTATTTTGTTGTTTTACAATCCGGAATTATTATTTTTTTTTGGGGGGGGGGGGGTTTGATTTACACAACATGTCTACAACTTTGAAGATGCAAAATATTTTTTGTGATACAAACAAGAAATAAGACAAAAAAATGGATAACTTGAGCGTGCATGACTATTCACCCCCCCAAAGTCAATAGAGCCACCTTTTGTTAGAGCCACCTTTCGAAAGAATTATAGCTGCAAGTCTCTTGGGGTATGTCTCTATAAGCTTGGCAGATGCAGCCACTGGGATTTTTGCCCTTTCTTGAAGGCAAAACTGCTCCAACTCCTTCAAGTTGGATGGGTTCCACTGGTGTACAGCAATCTTACAGTCATACCACAGAGCAGTCATACCACAGATTCTCAACTGGATTGAGGTCTGGGCTTTGGCAAGGCCATTTAAATGTTTCCCCTTAAACCACTCTAGTGTTGCTTTAGCAGTATGCTTAGGGTCATTGTCCTACTGGAAGGTGAACTTCCGTCCCAGTTTCAAATCTCTGGAAGACTGAAACAGGTTTTCCTCAAGAATTTCCCTGTAGTGCCATCCATTATTCTTTAAATTCTGACCAGTTTCCCAGTCCCTGCCGATGGAAAAACACCTCCACAGCATGATGCTGCCACTACCATGCTACACTGTGGGGATGTTGTTCTCGGGGTGATGAGAGGTCTTGGGTTTGTGCCAGATATAGCATTTTCCTTGATGACCAAAAAGCTCAATTTTAGTTTCATCTGACCAGAGTACCTTCTTCCATATGTTTGGGGAGTCTTCCACATGCCTTTTGGCAAACACAATGTGTTTGCTTATTTTTATCTTTAAGCAATGCCTTTTCTTCTGGCCACTCTTCAGTAAAGCACAGCTCTGTGGAGTGTACGGCTTAAAGTGGTCCTATGGACAGATACTCCAATCTCTTATGGATTTGATGGTGCTTTGTGGGATGTTCAAAGTTTCTGTTATTTTTTTATAACCAAACCCTTATCTGTACTTCTCCACAACTTTGTCCTTGACCTGTTTGGAGAGCTCCTTGGTCTTCATGGTGATGCTGGCTTGGTGGTGTTGCAGACTCTGGGGCCTTTCAGAACAGGTGTATATATACTGAGATCATGTGACAGATCATTTGACACTTAGATTGCACACAGGTGGACTTTAACTAATTATGTGACTTCTGAAGGTAATTTGTTGCACTAGATCTTATTTAGGGGCTTCATAGTAAAGGGGGTGAATACAAATGCACGCACCACTTTTACATTTGTAGAATTTTTTTTAAACAGTTTTTTATTTTATTTTTTTCATTTCACCAATTTGGACTATTTGGTGTATGTCCATTACATGAAATCCAAATATAAATCATTTTAAATTACAGGTTCAATGCAACAAAATAGGAAAACTGCAAAGGGGGATGAATACTTTTGCACGGCGCTGTGGGGTTATGTTGCTTCACAGTCCCCGCTGTTCCTTAAGGTGTATTTTTATCAGGGTTTAAAAAAATCTAATTTTACTGCTTGCATCGGTTACTTGATGTGGAATAGAGTTCCATGTAGTCATGGCTCTATGTAGTACTGTGCGCCTCCCATAGTCTGTTCTGGATTTGGGGACTGTGAAGAGACCTCTTGTTGGGGTATGCATGGGTTTCCATGCAGTAGTTCAAACAGACAGCTCGGTCCATTCAACATGTCAATACCTCTCATAAATAGAAGAAGTTAAGAAGTCGATCTCTCCTCCACTTTGAGCGAGGAGAGATTGACATGCATATTATTGATGTTAGCTGTCTGTGTACATCCAAGGGCCTGTTGTGCTGCCCTGTTCTGAGCCAATTGCAATTTTCCTAAGTCCCTTTTTGTGACACCCGACCACACGACTGAACAGTAGTCCGGGTGCGACAAAACGAGGGCCTGTAGGACCTGCCTTGTGGATAGTGCTGTAAAGAAGGTAGAGCAATGCTTTATTATGGACAGACTTCTCCCCATCTTAGCTATTGTTGTATCAATATGTTTTGACCATGACAGTTTACAATCCAGGGTTACTCCAAGCAGTTTAGTCACCTCAACTTGCTCAATTTCCACATTATTTATTACAAGATTCAGTTGAGGTTTAGTGAAAGATTTGTCACAAATACAATGCTTTTAGTTTTAGAAATATTTAGGACCAATATATTCCTTGCCACCCACTCTGAAACTAACTGCAGCTCTTTGTTAAGTGTTGCAGTCATTTCAGTAACTGTAGTAGCTGATGTGTATTGTGTTTAGTCATTCGCATACATAGACATACTGGCTTTACTCAGACAGTGGCATGTCGTTAGTAAAGATTGAAAAAAAAGGTAAGGGGCCGAGACAGCTGCCCTGGGGAACTCCTGATTCTACCTGGATCATGTTTGAGAGGCTTCCATTAAAGAACAACCTATGTGTTCTGTTAGACAGGTTATGATCGACAATGGCAAAAGCCGCAATGAAGTCAAACCCCACAATCCTTTTTATCATCAATTTCTCTCTGCCAATCATCAGTCATTTGTGTAAGTGCTTGTTGAATGTCCTTTCCTATAAGCGTGCTGAAAGTATTTTGTCAATTTGTTTACTGTAAAATAGCATTGTAACTGGTCAAACACAATGTTTTCGAAACGTTTACTATGGGTTGGTAACAGGCTGGTTGGTCGACTATTTGAGCCAGTAAAGGGTGCTTTACTATTCTTAGGTAGCGGAAGGACTTTTGCTTCCCTCCAGGCCTGGGGGCACACACTTTCTAGTACAGTGGTTTCTCCTTTAAAAGTTGCGAGCTTGCACCGCGGGACTTAGAGGGTCCCAGCGTCACGGCTTCATTGCTCCAGACCACCACAAGGGGGAGTTAGAGCACTCATTATGCATTTGGGTCCCAAGGTTTTATATGACCAATCATATCGAGTGGTTCCAATGATAAATTTTGACACGAGCCACCCGTCTCTGGGTGAAGATGGCTGACAAAATGTACAATTGAGAGGAATATGTCAGTTAATGTAGAGACAAACGTTTGTGCATATTGTTTTTGTCATAAAGTTAATTTACGAAAATCGCTATTTAGCAAGTTCTCTGACTAGCTAACATTAGCCAGCTAGCTAGTGTTGGGAGGATGAATTTGTAATTCTTGTTGTTTAATGTTTTAGGGACTCCTGAGAACCAGCAAACCAGGCTGTCGTCTTGTCAAACAGTGGATGTAAATAATCTAGCTAGCCAAAGCAGTTACTGAAAATTGAATGTACAATTGTGTAAGCTTGCCTTGCAATGCAGCTGAAGTAACATAGCTAACTATTTATTTGCTTATTGTGTAGTGGAGGATCAAAATAACTGTATGCCTACAGCATGTAGCCGATCTGTGTATGGACTAGAGGTCGACCGATTATGATTTTTCAATGCTGTTAACGATTATTGGAGGACCAAAAAAAGCCGATACCGATTAATCGGCCTATTATTTATTTATTTATTTATTTATTTATTTATTTGTAATAATAACAATTACAACAATACTGAATTAACACTTATTTTAACTTAATACAATACATAAATAAAATCAATTTAGTTTCAAATAAATAATGAAACATGTTCAATTTGGTTTAAATAATAAAAAAGTGTTGGAGAAGAACGTAAAAGTGCAATATGTGCCATGTAAAAAAGCTAACGTTTAAGTTCCTTGCTCAGAACATGAGAACATATGAAAGCTGGTGGTTCCTTTTAACATGAGTCTTATTCCCAGTTAAGATGTTTTAGGTTGTAGTTATTATAGGACTATTTCTCTCTATACCATTTGTATTTCATTTACCTTTGACTATTGGATGTTCTTATAGGCACTATAGTATTGCCAGCCTTATCTCGGGAGTTGATAGGCTTGAAGTCATAAACAGCGCTGTGCTTCAAGCATTGCGAAGAGCTGCTGGCAAAAGCAGGAAAGTGCTGTTTGAATGAATGCTTACGAGTCTGCTGCTGCCTACAACTGCTTAGTCAGACTGCTCTATCAAATATCAAATCATAGACATAATTATAATACACTGCTCAAAAAAATAAAGGGAACACTAAAATAACACATCCTAGATCTGAATGAATGAAATATTCTTATTAAATACTTTTTCTTTACATAGTTGAATGTGCTGACAACAAAATCACACACAAATTATCAATGGAAATCAAATTTATCAACCCATGGAGGTCTCGATTTGGAGTCACACTCAAAATTAAAGTGGAAAACCACACTACAGGCTGATCCAACTTTGATGTAATGTCCTTAAAACAAGTCAAAATGAGGCTCAGTAGTGTGTGTGTGGCCTCCATGTGCCTGTATGACCTCCCTACAACGCCTGGGCATGCTCCTGATGAGGTGGCGGATGGTCTCCTGAGGGATCTCCTCCCAGACCTGGACTAAAGCATCCGCCCACTCCTGGACAGTCTGTGGTGCAACGTGGTGTTGGTGGATGGAGTGAGACATGATGTCCCAGATGTGCTCAATTGGATTCAGGTCTGGGGAACGGGCGGGCCAGTCCATAGCATCAATGCCTTCCTCTTGCAGGAACTGCTGACACACTCCAGCCACATGAGGTCTAGCATTGTCTTGCGTTAGGAGGAACCCAGGGCCAACCGCACCAGCATATGGTCTCACAAGGGGTCTGAGGATCTCATCTCGGTATCTAATGGTAGTCAGGCTACCTCTCGCGAGAACATGGAGGGCTGTGCGGCCCCCCAAAGAAATGCCACCCCACACCATGACTGACCCACCGCCAAACCGGTCATGCTGGAGGATGTTGCAGGCAGCAGAACGTCCTCCACGGCGTCTCCAGACTGTCACGTCTGTCACATGTGCTCAGTGTGAACCTGCTTTCATCTGTGAAGAGCACAGGGTGTCCGTGGCGAATTTGCCAATCTTGGTGTTCTCTGGCAAATGCCAAACGTCCTGCACGGTGTTGGGCTGTAAGCACAATCCCCACCTGTGGACGTCGGTCCCTCATACCACCCTCATGGAGTCTGTTTCTGACCATCTGAGCAGACACATGCACATTTGTGGCCTGCTGGAGGTCATTTTGCAGGGCTCTGGCAGTGCTCCTCCTGCTCCTCCTAGCACAAAGGTGGAGGTCGCGGTCCTGCTGCTGGGTTGTTGCCCTCCTACGGCCTCCTCCATGTCTCCTGATGTACTCGCCTGTCTCCTGGTAATGCCTCCATGCTCTGGACACTACGCTGACAGACACAGCAAACCTTCTTGCCACAGCTCGCATTGATGTCCCATCCTGAATGAGCTGCACTACCTGAGCCACTTGTGTGGGTTGTAGACTCCGTCTCATGCTACCACTAGAGTGAAAGCACCGCCAGCATTCAAAAGTGACCAAAACATCAGCCAGGAAGCATAGGAACTGAGAAGTGGTCTGTGGTCACCACCTGCAGAACCACTCCTTTATTGGGGGTGTCTTGCAAATTGCCTATAATTTCCACCTGTTGTCTATTTCATTTGCACAACAGCATGTGAAATGTATTGTCAATCAGTGTTGCTTCCTAAGTGGACAGTTTGATTTCACAGAAGTGTGATTGACTTGGAGTTACATTGTGTTGTTTAACCTGTTAGTCCTATAGGGGCAGTATTTCATTTTTGGATAAAAAAGACGTGCCCGTTTTAAGCGCAATATTTTGTCACGAAAAGATGCTCGAATATGATTGGAATTGATAGCTTTGGAAAGAAGACAGTCTTACGTTTCCAGAAATGCAAAGATTTTCACTGTGAGTCCCTTAGAACAAATGTTTCGGGCAAAACCAAGATGTATGACCGACCAGGAAATGCACAGGATTTCTGAGGCTACGTTTTCCATGATCGCCTTATATGGCTGTGAATGCGACAGGAATCAACGGACTCTTTCTCTTGTTTCCCCAAGGTCTCTGCAGCATTGTGACGTATTTGTAGGCATATCATTGGAAGATTGACCATAAGAGACTACATTTACCAGGTGTCCCGCTAGGTGGCTGCGTGGCAATTGGTGCGCAAAAGTCAGGTCCCGGTATTTTTCCATTCAAATCTCAGAACAAACCAGGCTACAAGGACGGTGCTTTCAACGGAGAGAAATATGACAAACCACCTTCAGGATTGATTCAAACAACGTTTTCCATGTTTCAGTCAATATTATGGAGTTAATTCGGAAAAAAGTTCGACATGTAGGTGACTGAATTTTCGGTTAGTTTCGGTAGCCATATGCATAGTAACAAAAGGGAACGATGTGTCCTACACAAGAATCTTTCAGGAAAAACTGGACATCTGCTATGTAACTGAGAGTCTCCTCATTGAAACATCTGAAGTTCTTCAAAGGTAAATTATTTTATTTGATTCCTTGGCTGGTTTTTGTGAATATGTTGCGTGCTAAATGCTAATGCTAACGCTAAGCTAGCTATCACCACTCTTACACAAATTAGTGATTTTCTCTGGTTCTAAAGCATATTTTGAAAATCTGAGACGACAGGATTGTTAAGAAAAGGATAAGCTTGAGAACAGGCATATTTATTTCGTTTCATTTGCGATTTTTAAAAATCGCTAATGTTGCGTTATGCTAATGAGCTTGAGGCTGTAGTAACGATACCGCATGCGGGATGGGGCGGACTAAGAGGTTAAGTGTTCCCTTTACTTTTTTGAGCCGTGTATAATAAACACAGAAATACGAGCCGTAGGTCATTAATATGGTCACTTATGTCATAATTATGTAAAATTCTGGCAAATTCATTAGTCTTTGTCTTCACACAGTTCGCAAAGAGCCAGGCGGCCCAAACTGCTGCATATACCTTGACTCTGCTTGCACAGAACGCAAGAGAAGTGACACAATTTCCCTAGTTAATATTGCCTGCTAACATGAATTTCTTTTAACTAAATATGCAGGTTTAAAAAAATATACTTGTGTATTGATTTTAAGAAACACATTGATGTTTATGGTTAGGTACATTGGTGCAACGACAGTGCTTTTTTTCGCAAATACGCTTGTTAAATCATCACCCGTTTGGCGAAGTAGGCTGTGATTCGATAAATTAACAGGCACCGCATTGATTATATGCAACGCAGGACAAGCTAGTTTAACTAGTAATATCATCAACCATGTATAGTTAACTAGTGATTATGTTAAGATTGATTGTTTTTTATAAGCTAAGTTTGATGCTAGCTAGCAACTTACGTTGGCTCCTTTCTGCACTCGCGTAACAGGTGGTCAGCCTGTGTTAGTAATTGGATATGTAGAAGGGTGAGCCGGTCAAGGATCGATTCAGACAAAGTGGTAAATTGTACGACAAGCGACAGTTTATTCAGAGTGAAGATATCTGGTACAGCGTAATTACGGCTCTTCCGTTAGCTCGCACAGAACAGCAGGAAAAGAGAGCGTTTACAATTTACACAGTCCTTATATGTGGAACAGAAAGTAGGTTGATTCTAGAAGATCGGATCTTTGGATTGGTTCAGGCTGGGGTGTAGTCTGTAGTCTTCCGCCATTGGCTCAGTTGTCTGTCCGTCATCGTAGAATCCTCTTCGGGCCTGTCTGTTCTTGGTCACACAATGTTCGGCTAGAAAGGAGATTATGTGTGTGCGCTGGTTTGTCTGCAAGCCCAGGCTGTGTGTCCTAGGCAGTTAGTGTGTGTAATGTGGGAGCTATCCTGTAGGGGACCCCACAGGCTTTACTGTGAAAATACGTTGCTATGTGTTGTCTCAGTTATAACAATGCAATAGCAGTATGCTGGTCACCTGCATAAGAAATAGCATTTCTTTACACCTGTCACGCAGTCTCCTCGTGGAGTGCAATGAAATCGGACATAATTGGCACCCAAAAATGCCGATTACCGATTGTTATGAAAACTTGAAATCGGTCGACTTCTAGTATGGACACTAATAGGTTCTGAACTAATATTCATACCAAACATATCTATGAACCTCAGCTATCATAGTTGTTGGAACAACTTCAAGTCTGAATGGCATTAATGAAGTCTATGTGTAAACTGTGTGAAATGGCTAGCTAGTTAGCGGGGTGTGCGCTAATAGCGTTTCAACCGGGGACGTCACTCACTCTGAGTCCTTGAAGTAGTTGTTCCCCTTGTTCCCCAAAAGCCGCGGCTTTTGTGGAGCGATGGGTAGCGATGCTTCGAGGGTGGCTGTTGTCGATGTGTGCAGAGGGTCCCTGGTTTGATCCCAGGTAGGGGCGAGGAGAGGACGAAAGCTATACTGTTACATATGGATAGAGTAGAATTTAATAACTTTGTTGTGCCAAGGATGCAAGTCCTATATACATGTACTGTAGTTATTACCACCTATGAGATTCCCACATTGTAGCCTGTACAATGAGGCTACAATGATCATGTACTCTTCCTTGGCAAATAAAGGTGCAGTTCAGGTATGAATCTCTGAGGCATTATTTTTCAGTCATATCAAACTCCATGATTTGAACGATGCTGTGTCTGCATGTATGTATTACAATTATACACTTCCACAGTGTTTACCGCTCATGGGATATCAATGATTTCACATTGTAACTATGCAATAGACTAGAAACATGATTGATTTGTAATTCATATATACAGAAAAATAACTATGCATATCGAACTCCATCTGCATTAATCTGAGGACACAGGATAGTATTTCAATAAGATATTTAATTTCAACCAGTGGAGAATGTGAAACGCTTTATTGAAATAAGTTCATTATCCAGGTGTTATAAATGCATTATAATTATGATAATTGGTATAATATATTATAAATACAAGTTCAATCTGTACTTCAATGCACATATAAATTGAGGAAGAAAGACGAGGTGGGGAGAGAGGTGTAGAAGACAGAAAGGGAAAGAGTTAAGAACAGCGGTAGACAGCATATGATTAATGAATTACAGTGCTACCCTAATATTCTCTCAGTTCTTCACAATTGCGGTGTCTCCTAACCAGCCTTGGGCCCCCAGTTGGCCCGAAGGTTATTTTAAGAGCAGGTGAGGTGGCGATGATGGGACTGGCTTTCTCTCGCACATCAAAACATACCTGCAGACAAGTGACAGATGGATACAGAGAGAGCATGATTTAAGCTTTGTTTTTATATTCTAACACGGTCAGTCACTCGGACTACTACATCTCTGTCTGTATTTCAATGTAAAGCATTTCTTTAATAATATTCCTGTTGACCCGACCAAGTGACATCTCACCTATGATCATGCTGTGCCGTCTGTGTCAGACAGTTCAGATGCGGGAGGGGTTCACCAAAACAGCTGATAAAACCTAGAGGATTTAGGGAGAAGGGGGAGAGGGATGAAGTGAAGAAGAGAGACTGTTATTGTGTGTGTGTGTGTGGTCTCACCTGGTGTCCACACTGAGTGGCTACAGAGTACTTTATGCTGAAAAACAGACATGAAGACAAACAATAGAAGATAATGTCAATAGAAGATACTGTATGCGACACAGACACCTATCTGAGTGTACCTGAAACATTTAAATATAGAGGGCTATGTGTCTCACCACTTGGTTATTAAAAGGCTAACCCCCAGGGAAATCATGACCTGGCAGCAACAGATAGTCCAGTGAAAATGGCTGTGTTTATGTGGTGTCAGCTGCTAATTTTCAGATTTACATCTTAAGGTTTTTTAAATTAATGCATGTGAGACAGGTTCCATGTACAACAAGACAGGCAGAGATTGAGAAAAAGAACACAGAGCAGTTATGGACACTTTGGCCAGCGATAAAGCTTCCACGGCCTGTTCCTCAGACAGTGAACATCTGGCAATATCTACATTTTCCACCTCTTGATCATCTCGCTCTCTGAAAGTAAAGAAAACAGCTTATTTTTTTATAGATATGAAAACAATAACTGAGATATGACTGTTCAATCTAAAGCAGCAGATGTCAATTTTAGAATATATCAATACAGCCCAGTGCTGCTTCTCCTTTGTGTCGGAGAAAAGTTGCTTTCATAACAATTATTTGTGATTGGAAAAAAATAAAAGTTTTTGCTCTTGACAAAAATACACAAATGTACCTCCATAGCATATAACAATTTGCCTGTGAATAACCACACCTTCATACAAACGTGCTACTGTATGTAGAATTATTGACGCACAACCGAAGATGCTGCCATATCCTGCCAGCACGCCCACAAGCGAGCCACTCAGGAGCAGAATGATGACGGGTAAAAGAGGGAAAGGAATGAGATGGGAACAACAATTTGTTGCAAATTGGGGTGGGGGGCTAAATAATTGAACAATAGACTATTCAATCTTTTACTAAAGAATAGTCTAATAGCTGAGCTAGGTGTGAAACCCCCTCCCCCCTATCACAGACCAGATTTGCCCTAACGACCAAGGGGTGGCTTGCTACTCAATGTAATAAAGTAATGACTTTTCAAATAAGTTACCTTACACGTTATGTTTGCTGTCAATTTGTTAGCTACGCTGTCCTTACAAACCACATAGCATATTATTACAGCAGTATGTACCAGTATGTTAGCTAGCTACCTAACGTTAGTAGTTATACATCAAACTTACCAGTATACTAACTACAGGCTAACTAACTACCCAACGTTTATTGACTTGATTACTTTCATTAATAAAATAAAGATAAAAAATACTCTTTCAAAATGCAGATGTTGATTTTAGTTATGGATCCATAACAAATTACTATGGGAATAAATATCACTGATTTACAGAAATATTGGAACAAAGTTGTCTCATGAAGACAAACAATTTAGAATCCTCCAATCCTGTAGCCTACTCCCGACAATCACGTTGTACAGGGCCATATTTACCATTCTATCCTAACGGAAACCCTCAGGGTTTAGTTTTTTTCTCTGAATGGAAACACCATAATATGAATCAAATGAATTAAGCCACATTTCTTAAAATCAATCCCATACTATGTTATTACAAAAAAGGTTTTACATTCTCTGGTAATGCCAATAAAAAATACTATCAAATGCTTCTCAAAGATGCCCTCTGGTGGTCAAACTAGCAATAACTTGCAGTAACAGAAGAAATGGCTGAGAATGAAATGACGTGCCACAGAATGCTGCTGCAGCAGAACGCAGGGTGTGCCGCGGTATGACACAACTTTTAAAGGAGGGACCACTGTAGACTTAAATTGAAAATATGGCAAATAGGAGTGGTAATATTGTTCGATATTATCCTAATTTTCAGATCCCGGTGGCTTGTAGACAACAGTTATTTCTTCACCTCTTCCACACTCACTTAAACAGAATTCAAAATTACAATGCTTGTCTTTCATACTTTGGTCAGATATACTTGGATTTGTAATGTCATCGTTTGTTGCTGGCATGTCATGCCTATGTTTGCTAATCTTGCCAATGAAAAAATCATTAAAGTAGTTGGAAATATCAGCCGGTTTTGTGATGAATGAGCCATCTGATTCAATGAATGATGGAGCTGAGTTTGCTTTTTTCCCCAGAATTTCATTTAAGGTGCTCCAAAACTTTTTACTATCATTCTTTGTCATTTATCTTGGTTTCATTGTGTAGTTTCTTCTTTTTATTCAGTTTATTTTAGATGATTTCTCAATTTGCAATATGTTTGCCAAACGTTTGTACAGCCAGGCTTATTTGCCATTCCTTTTGCCTCATCCCTCTCAACCACACCATTTTTCAATTTCTCATCAATCCACAGGGATTTAACAGTCATTTTCTTAATGGTTGCATGCTTATTGCATGCTTATCAGTTTTTCACAATTCCTGACATTTAATCCTAGTAAAAATTCTCTCTCTTACGTCAGTTAGGATCACCACTTTATTTTAAGAATGTGAAATGTCAGAATAATAGTACAGTGATTTATTTAAGCTTTTATTTCTTTCATCACATTCCCAGTGGGTCAGAAGTTTACATGCACTCAATTAGTATTTGGTAGCATTGCCTTTAAAATGTTTAACTTAGGTCAAATGTTTCGGGTAGCCTTCCACAAGCTTCCCACAATATGTTGGGTGATTTTGGCCCATTCCTCCTGACAGAGCTGGTGTAACTGAGTCAGGTTTGTAGGCCTCGTTTTTCTATAGGATGAGGTCAGGGCTTTGTGATGGCCACTCCAATACCTTGACTTTGTTGTCCTTAAGCCATTTTCCACAACTTTGGAAGTATGCTTGGGGTCATTGTCCATTTGGAAGACCCATTTGCGACCAAGCTTTAACTTCCTGACTGATGTCTTGAGATGTTGCTTTAATATATCCACATACTCTTCCTTTCTCATGATGCCATCTATTTTGTGAAGTGCACCAGTCCCTCCTGCAGCAAATCACCCCCACAACATGATGCTGCCACCCCAGTGCTTCACGGTTGGGATGGTGTTCTTCGACTTGCAAGCCTACCCATTTTGACTCCAAACATAACGATTGTCATTATGGCCAAACAGTTCTATTTTTGTATTATCAGACAAGGGGACATTACTCCAAAAAGTACAATCTTTGTCCCCATGTGCAGTTCCTCCATTGAGTAAAAAAAACTTCCAGGAGGACCATGAGCTGTTACTATCGATAAGGTGTCTGATTCATAATTTTCACCTCAAATAGATGTAGACTGACTTATCAGAGGTTGCTTGTTGTGAGCGCTGAGGGAACTTTATGCACTTGGCCTGATGATTCCACATCTTTGTTGCATTCTTCACATATGATTTGGCCCAGTATCTGCAAATATACACAGCTTTTCCTTCTACATTAGCTGCAGTGAAATGTCTCCATACATCAGATAGAGACCCGTGGCGTTTTCCTATGAAGATTGGGAAAGTTAGATTAAACAACTCCTTTGTAAGATACATGTTTTACAATGAAACATGTATGGAAACAGGTGAATTAACACTCCTCAGTTAGCAGGCTCAAGCAAGCTAAAAACCCACATGGTAGCAAAAACTAACTAGCAGAAATTGTTAACAAATGATAAATTATTTAAACACACTTTTCTGTAGGCTACAATTTACTAGTTAACAAAAATTCATGTATGTCCTATGAAATATATTCACCCCAGCCAGTATTGCAAAACTAACCAGAAAGCATGTAGTCCTTGGCTCAGACAGTGTAGTAGTGTGGGCTCAATAGCATCTCATTAGTGTGCAAGCTCTTGAGTGCACTGCACATGCATAGGGTTGCAATTCCATTGAATTGGGGATAGTTTAACCAAAATATGCCACAAGACCTAGAATTGCCTTATGTGTATCCCACAAAAAAGGTTCACTGTTATAAGCTAACTTTTTTTAATGAATTTAAGTAAAATTCCTCAAATTATTCCCTTAAAATGTCCGACCCTTTGCAACCCTACTCACCACTCATGGCTTTTAATAGCCATGTCTTGTGGATCTGACTCTTGGTTTGCGCTGTTAGAAGTTTGTGCCCGGCAGTATTGCCTTCAATGTCTAGTGTATCGTTTAGAAAATCAGTAAAGACTGCATATGGGTTAAGTAACTTTGATCTGTTTTAGGATTATTTAAAAATGGCATAATGCTAGAAGACTGTCAACTATATTCATTCCTTGTGTTTTAGCTGTGTTGCAGAGACCACCAGTTCTACAGTCATGCTGAACACACCGTTGGATAGACACACAGACTGACGATGGACTGACCGGTCCTCTCCACCAGTCCCCTCCCCCTCATCTCTGTATTTGTGCCTGCTGGATCCTGGTCAGTGGATCCTCGGGCGCTGTGCTTCATGGCGTCCAACGGTTGGGCTGGGAGACATTCCCTGTGGCGGTTCCTTTCGCCGTTTCGAAGCAGGCAGGAGCGTGTGGTGCTGGCACGCAGCGAGAGCATGCCGGGGGAACACGTGCTGAAGATCACCATCACAGAGACCACGATAATCGAGGCAGATTCAGGGGTGTGGAACTCCAAGTCGCTGGTCTACCTGGGCCTGTGGTATTTCTTCAGCTTCTGCACACTTTTCCTCAACAAGTACATCCTATCTCTGCTAGAGGGGGAGCCAAGCATGCTGGGTAAGGAACAGGCATCCACACACATATATACACACACACACATACACACACACTCAATTTCAAATTGTCAATACTCCAATCAATAGAGGATAGTTGGTTGATTCTAATCAGTGTACTAAGGGACTCAGGGGTAGATGACTCAATTCCTACATGTTGTTGTACCATGGTTTATTGGTTTTAATTGATTTGTAGGCGCTGTTCAAATGGTCTCCACCACCATCATAGGCTTTCTGAAGATGTATGTGCCTTGCTGCCTATACCAGCACAAGTCCAGGACTGAGTACCCCCCCAACTTCCTCATGATCATGCTGTTTGTGGGGCTCATGAGGTGGGTCTGTACTCTAATGACTCTCTTATTTGGTTGGTTTGTTTCCTTTTGTTAAGTTGGACTAATACATAACTAGCTTTTATTTCCGTAATGGCTAATGTTAATTGATCAATGTTTATTTTGTGATCATTTGAGTGTTGTTTCCATAGTAGAAGTATCAGTGCTACCAAAATGGTTGTTGAACTTAAATGGCCACTAAATGGGTATATTTTAGGGAAGTGAGATGCTGCACCTCAATATCAGCTCCTATCATTACAGGTAAACAGTTTGACAATCTGGAAAATTGAAACAGACTTTGTGTAGCAGAGGTTCAGGTTCAGAGTGGATGTAGTGTATCATTGTCTTCTGGTCTGAATGCCACTGACCTGTTCCATTCTGTAGGTTCACCAGTGTGGTGCTGGGTCTGGTGAGCCTGAAGAATGTGGCCGTTTCCTTTGCCGAGACGGTGAAGAGCTCTGCGCCCATCTTCACTGTCATCATGTCAAGGCTGATCTTGGGGGAATACACAGGTAAAGGACATACACACAGTGAAGTGCCTGGCTGAGTTCCAATCCAGAAAACCCTTCACTATCCCCTTATATGCACCCTTCATTATGTTCTTAGGATTCTGTCAGGGTTTCATTCTGTAAACATTCCTTTCTCTAGTATCAAATTGTATTTGTCACGTTTCGTAAAAACAATTGGTATAGACTAACAGTGAAATGCTTACTTACGGGCCCTTCCCAACAATGCAGAGAGAGAAATTAAAAAAGACAATAACACAAGGAATAAATACACAATGAGTAACGATAACTTGGCTATATACACGAGGTACCAGTACAGAGTTGATGTTCAGGGGTACGAGGTAAGTCGCTCTGGATAAGAGCGTCTGCTAAATGACTTAAATGTAAATGTAGATGCAGTGCATTTGAGTTTTCCCACATTTTGTTACATTACAGCCTTATTATAAAATGGATTAAATAAAAAAAGCCTTATCAATTTACACACAATACCCCATAATGACAAAGCGAAAACAGGTTTTTAGAAATGTTAGCAAATGTATTAAAAATAATAAACATACCTTATTTGCATAAGTATTCAGACCCTTTGCTATGAGACTTGAAATTGAGCTCAGGTGCATCCTGTTTCCATTGATCATCCTTGATATGTTTCTACAACTTTATTGGAGTCCACCTGTGGTAAATTTAAATTGATTGGACATGAACACACACCTGTCTATATAAGGTCCCACAGTTGACAGTGCATGTCAGAGCAAAAACCAAGCCATGAGGTCGAAGGAATTGTCTGTAGAGCTCCGGGACAGGATTGTGTTCAAGCACAGATCCGGGGAAGAGTACCACAAAATACAGCATTGAAGGTGCCCAAGAACATAATAGCCTCCATCATTCTTAAATGGAAGAAGTTTGGAACCACCAAGACTCTTCCTAGAGCTGGCCGCCCGGCCAAACTGAGCAATTGTGGGAGAAGGGCCTAGGTCAGGAGGTGACCAAGAACCGGATGGTCACTCTGACAGCGCTCTAGAGTTTCTCTGTGGAGATAGAACCTTCCAGAAGGACAACCATCTCTGCAGCACTCCACCAATCAGGCCTTTATGGTAGAGTGGCCAGACAGAAGCCACTCCTCAGTAAAAGGCACACGACAGCCCACTTGGAGTTTGCCAAAAGGCACCTAAAGACTCTCAGACCATGAGAAACAAGATTCTCTGGTATGATGAAACCAAGATTTAACTCTTTGGCCTGAATGCCAAGCATTACATCTGTAGGAAACCTGGCACCATCCCTACGGTGAAACATGGTGGTGTCAGCATCATGCTGTGGGGATGTTTTTCAGCAGCAGGGACTGGGAGACTAGTCAGGATCGAGGGAAAGATTAACGGAGCAACGCACAGAGCGGTCCTTGATGAAAACCTGCTCCACAGCGCTCAGGATCTCAGACTGAGGCAAAGGTTCACCTTCTAACAGGACAATGACCCTAAGAACACAGCCAAGACAACGCAGGAGTGGCTTTGGGTCAAGTCTCTGAATGTCCTTGAGTGGCCCAGCCAGAGCCTGGACTTGAACCTGATCTAACAATTCTGGAGAGACCTGAAAATAGCTGTGCAGCAACGCTCCCCATCCAACCTGACGGCGCTTGAGAAGATCTGCAGAGAATGGGAGAAACTCCCCAAATACAGGTGTGTCTCGCTTGTAGCGTCATACCCAAGAAGACTCAAGGCTGTAATCGCTGCCAAAGGTCCTTCAACAAAGTACTGAGTAAAGGATCTGAATACTTATGTAAATGTATTTTTCTGGTTTTTATTTGAAATAAATTAGCTAATTGTTTTCAAAAAACTGTTTTTGCTTTGTCATTATGGGTTATTGTGGGTAGATTGAGGAAGGGAAGAAACAATTTAATACATTTTAGAATAAGGCTGTAACGTAACAAAAATGTGGAAAAGGTCAAGGAGTCTGAATACTTTCCGAAGGCACAGTGTGTATATATATATACACACACACACACACACACAGTGGGGAGACAAGTATTTGATACTCTGACGATTTTGCAGGTTTTCCTACTTAAAGCATGTAGAGGTCTGTCATTTTTATCATGGGTACACTTCAACTGTGAGAGACAGAATCTAAAACAAAAATCCAGAAATTCACATTGTATGATTTTTAAGTAATTAATTTGCATTTTATTGCATGACATAAGTATTTGATCACCTACCAACCAGTAAGAATTCCGGCTCTCACAGACCGGTTAGTTTTTCTTTAAGAAGCCCTCCTGTTCTCCACTCATTATCTGTATTAACTGCACCTGTTTGAACTCGTTACCTGTATAAAAGACACCTGTCCACACACTCAATCAAACAGACTCCAATCTCTCCACAATGGCCAAGAACAGATAGCTGTGTAAGGACATCAGGGATAAAATTGTAGGCCTGCACAAGGCTGGGATGGGCTACAGGACAATAGGCAAGCAGCTTGGTGAGAAGGCAACAACTGTTGGCGCAATTATTAGAAAATGGAAGAAGTTCAAGATGACGGTCAATCACCGTCGGTCTGGGGCTCCATGCAAGATCTCACCTCATGGGGCATCAATGATCATGAGGAAGGTGAAGGATCAGCCCAGAACTACACGGCAGGACCTGGTCAATGACCTGAAGAGAGCTGGGACCACAGTCTCAAACAAAACCATTAGTAACACACTATGCCGTCATGGATTAACATCCTGCAGTGCACGCAAGGTCCCCCTGCTCAAGCCAGCGCATGTCCAGGCCCGTCTGAAGTTTGCCAATGACCATCTGGATGATCCAGAGGAGGAATGGGAGAAGGTCATGTGTTCTGATGAGACAAAAATAGAGCTTTTTGGTCTAAAGTCCACTCGCCGTGTTTGGAGGAAGAAGAAGGATGAGTACAACCCCAAGAACACCATCCCAACCGTGAAGCATGGAGGTGGAAACATCATTCTTTCGGGATGCTTTTCTGCAAAGGGGACAGGACGACTGCACCATATTGAGGGGAGGATGGATGGGGCCATCTATCGTGAGATTTTGGCCAACAACCTCCTTCCCTCAGTAAGAGCACTGAAGATGGGTCGTGGCTGGGTCTTCCAGCATGACAACGACCCGAAACACACAGCCAGGGCAACTAAGGATTGGCTCCGTAAGAAGCATCTCAAGGTCCTGGAGTGGCCTAGCCAGTCTCCAGACTTGAACCCAATAGAAAATCTATGGAGGGAGCTGAAAGTCCGTATTGCCCAGCGACAGACCCGAAACCTGAAGGGTATGGAGGAGTGGGCCAAAATCCCTGCTGCAGTGTGTGCAAACCTGGTCAAGAACTCCAGGAACGTATGATCTCTGTAATTGCAAACAAAGGTTTCTGTACCAATATTAAGTTCTGCTTTTCTGATGTATCAAATACTTATGTCATGCAATGAAATGCAAATTAATTACTTAAAAATCATGCAATGTGATTTTCTGTATTTTTGTTTTAGATTCCGTCTCTCACAGTTGAAGTGTTCCTATGACAAATATTACAGACCTCTACATGCTTTGTAAGTTAGAAAACCTGCAAAATCAGCAGTGTATCAAATACTTGTTCTCCCCACTGTATATACACACACACACACTACCGTTCAAAAGTTTGGAGTCACTTTGAAAGAAAAGCAAAAAATGTTGTCCATTAAAATAACATCAAATTGATCAGAAATACAGTGTAGACATTGTTAATGTTGTAAATGACTATTGTAGATGAAAACATATGATTTTAATGGAATATCTACATAGGCGTTGTTAGGTTCTTATTTTTAGAGTAAGTAACTCCACGGACACTAGAAAAGCTTAACAAGTTTAATTCTTCCCAAAGGGTCGATACAGCTGCATTCAGACATCACGTTTCCACCACTCCAATTTAAACACTCCTCCTTCTCTCCAATCCTTGTGTTTTATGGTCTGACAGGAAGATGAAGTGATAGAGTAATAAACCGTTCTGTCTCCCTTAAGGTGACCTGACCTCAACCCCCTTGATGTCTAATCCAAAGCTCTCCACCCGTATCACCTATAGCACTCCTGTGACTTCTTTCCGTCCACCCAGCACATTCCAAAGCCATCTGTCTCCTACAGATAACCATTAACTTCTGATGTAACAACCATGCTCTATCACCCCGCAGATACTATAGTATTACTTCTGATCTATCGTGTCTCTAGTATAGTAATGTTCAAAGTTTACCCAGAATCCAACAGCGTACAGAGGCCCATTATCAGCAACCATCACTCCTGTGTTCCAATGGCTCCTTGTGTTAGCTAATCCAAGTTTATAATTTTAGAAGGCTAATTGATCATTAAAAAAAACTTTTGCAATTATGTTAGCACAGCTGAAAACTGTTGCGCTGATTTAAAGAAGCAATACATTTGGCCTTCTTTAGACCATTTGAGTATCTGGA
The DNA here is from genome assembly GCF_034236695.1 of Oncorhynchus nerka. Classification (NCBI taxonomy): domain Eukaryota; kingdom Metazoa; phylum Chordata; class Actinopteri; order Salmoniformes; family Salmonidae; genus Oncorhynchus; species Oncorhynchus nerka. The sequence goes on along the minus strand of NC_088415.1, from coordinate 30,530,923 downwards.
GCATCAGCATTTGTGGGTTCAATTACAGGCTCAAAATGGCCAGAAACAAAGAACTTTCTTCTGAACCTCGTCAGTCTATTCTTGTTCGGAGAAATTTAAGGCTATTCCAAACGAGAAATTGCAAAAAAAACTGAAGATCTTTGAAAATTGCCAGGCGAGCCATTTAGCTCGTCTGGTTGGCTCGTACAAATGGGTTTCCCTTTGTATTCCTTGATAGTTTGCTATCCCTGCCACATCCGACGAGTGTAAGACTAGCATCACTACTCAAGACGGTTCTGACCTAGAATACGTGGACAACTACAAATACCTAGGTGTCTGGCTAGACTGTAAACTCTCCTTCCAGACTCATATCAAACATCTCCAATCCAAAATCAAATCTAGAATCGTCTTTTTATTTCGCAACAAATCCTCCTTCTCTCACGCCGCCAAACGTACCCTAGTAAAACTGACTATCAACTATCCTACCGATCCTCGACTTCGGCAATGTCATCTACAAAATAGCTTCCAATACTCTACTCAGCAACTTGGATGCAGTCTCACAGTGCCATCCGTTTTGTTATCAAAGCGCCTTATACCACCCACCACTGCGACCTGTATGCTCTAGTCGGCTGGTCCTCGCTACATATTCGTCGCCAGACCCACTGGCTCCAGGTCATCTACAAGTCTATGCTAGGTAAAGCTCCGCCTCATCTCAGCTCACTGGTCACGATAACAACACCCACCCGTAGCACGCACTCCAGCAGGTATATCTCACTTGTCATCCCCAAAGCCAACACTTCCTTTGGCTGCCTTTCCTTACAGTTCTCTGCTGCCAGTAACTGGAACGAATTGCAAAAATCACTGGAGCTGGAGACTTACATTTCCCTCACTAACTTTAAACATCAGCTATCTGAGCAGCTAACCGATCGCTACAGCTATACATAGTTCATCTGTAAATAGCCCACCCAATCTACCTACCTCATCCCCATTGTTTTTATTTACTTTTCTGCTCTTTTGCACACCATCATCTGCTCATCTATCACTCCAGTGTTAATCTGCTAAATTGTAATTACTTTGCTACTATGGCCTATTTATTGCCATACCTCCTCATGCCATTTGCACACACTGTATATAGACTCTTTTTTTCTATTGTGTTATTGACTGTACACTAGTTTATTCCATGTAACTCTGTGTTGTTGTTTCTGTCGCACTGCTTTGCTTTATCTTGGCCAGGTTGCAGTTGTAAATGAGAACTTGTTCTCAACTAGCTTACCTGGTAAAATAAAGATTTTAAAGAGCCAACTTTGCAGGATTCGATCTTAGTCCGTTACTGATGCTTTGCCTGTTTGATGGCTCGTCGGAGGTCGTAACGGGACTTCTTAAAAGTGTCCAGATTAGTGTCCCACTCCTTGAAAGCGGCAGCTCTAGCCTTTAGCTCAGTGTGAATTCTGCCAGTAATCCATGGCTTTTGATTGGGATATGTATGTTCGGTTAATGTGGGGACGACGTCATCGATGCACTTATTAATGAAGTATGACTATGTCCTTAAGTGTTGTGCAGATAGCTGACGTGTGTGTGTGTGTGTGTGTGTGCGTGCGTGCGTACGTACGTAAACTACTGTAGGTATGTGGGTGAACCTGTCCCTCTTTCCTGTCATGGCTGGTCTGGCCCTCTGCACTGCAACAGAGATCAGTTTCAACATGCTGGGCTTCTCCGCAGCCCTCTCCACCAACATCATGGACTGGTACACACACACACACACACACACACACACACACACACACACACACACACAGTAACACAATAGTACCCACGTGCAGCCCTCTCCACCAACATCATGGACTGGTGGAGACACACACACACACACAATAGTACCAGCATTGATAACTTTTCTCACATTTCACAGTTTTGTCTTTTCTAAGGCAATGTAACACCACATGTTTTCATTGTTCTCTTCATATTCCCTTTCAGTTTACAGAATGTTTTTTCAAAGAAGCTACTAAGTGGAGACACCTACAAATTCAGGTAAGTTGTTTTTAGTTCCTCCATATTTTAGTAAATGAATGTAGGCCTGTTATGCCAGTTTTATATCCTGTACTAGATTATAATACCTGTTTAATTGTATCATAGGAATAAAAAAGCACAATACATCAGTGTATTAACAGATGTGTAAATAATGTGAGGAGTTGAGGAATTTGAGGTTTACTGTAGATTATAGTATGTGAAACTGTACTGAATAAAATACTTGTTCCTGTGTCCTGTTTAGCCCTCCAGATCTGCAGTTCTACACCAGTGCAGCTGCAGTCATTATGCTCATACCTGCCTGGGTCTTCCTCATGGTCAGTCACATATACAGTACAGTGCCTTCAGAAAGTATTCACATCCCTTGACTTTTTCCACATTTGGTTGTTACAGCCTGAATTTAAAATGGATTACATTGAGATGTTGTGTCACTGGCCTACACATAATTACCCCATAATGTCAGTGGAATTTTGTTTTTAGAATTGTTTACAAATTAATAAAAAATGAAAAGCTGAAATGTCTAGAGTGAATAAGCATTCAACCCTTTTGTGATGGCAAGCCTAAATAAATTCAGGAGTAAAAATGTTCTTAACACGTCACATACTAAGTTGCATGCATGCACTCTGTGTTGCAATAAGTGTTTAACATGATTACCTCATCTCTGTACCCCACACACACAATTATCTGTAAGGTCCCTCAGTCGAGCAGTGAATTTCAAACACAGATTCAACCACAAAGACCAGGGAGGTTTTACAATCCCTCGCAAAGAAAGGCACCTAATTTGTAGATGGGTACAAACATTTAAAAGCAGACATTGAATATCTCTTTGATCATGGTGAAGTTGTTATTACACTTTTGATGGTGTATAAATACACCCTGTCACTACAAAGACACACCTAACTCAGTTGCCGGAGAGGAAGGAAACCGCTCAGCAATTTCACAATGAGACCAATGGTGACTTTAAAACAGTTACAAAGTTTAATGGCTGTGATAGGAGAACACTGAGGTTAGATCAACATTGTAGTTACTCCACAATACTAACCTACATGACAAAGTGAAAAGGAAGCTTGTACAGAATAAAAATATTACAAAACATGCATCCTTTTTGCAAATAAGGCACTAAAATAAAACTGCAAAACATGTGGCAAAGAAATTAACTTTATGTAATCGCTGCCAAAGGTGACTCTAACATGTATTGACTCAGGGGTGTGAATACTTAAGTAAATTAGATATTTAATTTTCAATAAATCTGCTAAAATGTGTAAAAACATGTTTTCACTTTGTCATTATGGGTACTGTGTGTAGATGGGTGAGGAAAAAATATATTTAATTCATTTCGATTTCAGGCTGTAACACAACAAAATGTGGAATAAGGGGTATGAATACTTTCTGAAGGCACTATACCAATGTACTGTTGAGTATATTACATTTGTAAATGGCCTAATATAGAAGCTAGTCTGTTCTACGAAATATATTCCCAAATGTATTCTCAAATATTTTATTTTTTCTGTTACGCTGTGTCCTCTGAACTGATATGCATGATTGTTGCTGACACTCCGATGTTCAGAAGAGGAATTAGTCTATAATGCGCATCACTGCGCGACGCTCAACTCAATAGTGGTGTGTAGCTGCTGGCAAAGCAATTCAAAGCCTATACTTCATCACTCAGAATGCAACTTTCCAGTGCTACTATTTTTCCCATGTAGCCTATTGTTATTAAAACTAAATCAGACAACTCCATAGTAGAATAGTTGACCTATTTACCTGGTCAGCCTGTGTGTTCTATGTGAGAGAAATACTCCTCAAGGCGGAGGAAAACGTGTATTTTGACAAGCGGTCAATGCACAACAATTCTTAATGCAATCGTGGGAAAACACTTTTGAAGACAGTTTTGGCCATTGTTAAGTCAAGAGGGGATCCCAGTTTTCCATTGCTACTGCATTTATTTCTAAACTTCTTCAATTGCACAAGTGGCATTGTTTTTACAAATACAGTTGCAACCAGTGTTTCAAGCATTGTTAGGTGTAGCTTGTGGTAGAAATTCTATAGGAAGAGAGACTGCAGATTCTTACAAACAACAAATGTATTATAAGATTTGCAAAAACTGAAGCAATCAACCATAACTAAGAATAGTTCAGAGTTGAATGCCCAACGATCTGAGTTGTCACTCTCCTCTTATAGAAAGTACATTCTTTAATCTTTGTGACAGTTAGCAGATGTGCAGAAACAGGCCCTGGGAAAATCGTTTTAAAAATAAATTTAGCTCTTCTGTGTAGATCAAGAGAGCTAATATCTCCACCATCCTCTGTTCCTACTGCCGATCGCAAACACAGGTCGTCACATACTGCCGTCGCGCCCAAGTGTCTCATAAATCTTAGATTTATGACTACAGTACCAGTTAAAGTTTGGACACACCTACTCATTCCAGGGTTTTTCTTTATTTTGAATATGATGTCTGGCAAGTTTCTTCGTCTTTTTACACCAATAACAAATGAACTATATACTGTACAAATGAACTATATACACAACACAAAACCCTCAAAACACAGTTTTAGCGATTGCTTCGTTGCGGCGTGATACAAAGTTGGACTATTTGTAAACATCATTCCTGCTCTCGCCCATATATACTAACAATTTTAATATGTTACCTATTAGTATACACTGTCTTTGAATCTCGCAAGGATTATCCAACCCCAATACCAGCTCCAATTCTGTCGCCATGTAACATTATTCGGGTATTGTTACTGGTCCTATGGGTAGTAGTCTTATTGCTTTTGATTCTGTCCGTTTCCCCACTAAATATAATACTTTTCCTGTCGTACATTTAGCCAATTTCAACTCTATTGCCTCTACTCACTTTTCCAATGACCAACGGCCCCACACCTTAAACAGGGTGACTTTCACTGTGACTGTATTAACCGCACACACGGCTGCCAAGAGAGCGGAATTGGATTCTACTCAACTTCCTTTACTATTTCATTCCAATGAAAAAATGTTTCAAACCTCCCGTCAAAGCATACGTACAAATTTGATCAACATACTCACATACCCAAGCTGTGTTCGAATACAATTTACATACCGGCCATGTTCAACGGGTGTTGAGCATTAGTGAATTCAACAGTTAATCTGCGCTCGGAGCAGATAGCCAGAGCGAATTTACGAAGCACCCGATTTTACAATGTTCATTGAGAACGCACAATGACTATACCATTTATCTAAGCTAAGAATGACATAAATAATGAACGTTGGGTAGTTGGCATATAGTTAATATATCAATTTAACACTCAGAGTGCAAAATTGGGGCCCACTATACATGTTCGTGCACAGTAGGCTGTCTTTGGGTATGGTCCCTGTCAGCCAATTCTGTTCATAATATAAATCTCTTGTCAATGGTGAGAAATTTGCAGTGCAATGTAAGCCAGTCTGTGACATAACTGCCTTTCTGTTTCCAACAGCTGCCAGCAGTTGAGAAAAATTTGCCAATAGAGTCATAATGTGACCGCTCAATATCCTGTATGTCCCATGCATAGTACCAATCACATGTTGAGACCGTGTCGAACAGCATCATGAGATGACATGTCTCACGAGGCTGTACAACACTGAGGCCTTTTCCTTTGCAAAGAATATTAATCCCCAATTTACAGAAAGGTCTCTTCCTGACAAATTTACAGGACAACATGCAGAGTAAATTAATTGATGTATGTGTTATCAACTTTAACAGGTAGGGGCATCGTGAGCAACTCTTTCATAGTCACTCCTGAGGCTCCCACAGTGCTGACTGATTCATTTGGCATGGGAGGTTCGGACATAGATTTAGAGTTTATGACGGACATTGCAGCGCGCCAGTATCTACTAGAAAATTGATTAACTCACCATTGACGAAAAAACAAACCATCGGCTCCTCACGGGGGGTTTAAGAAAATCTTGAAATGCTGTCCAAGGGTGTCAGTTGTCTCTACCTTGTGTCAGTCCATATGTGGGTTGTAAAGGGTTGTTTTCGGTGGAGGTCCGGTTTTCCAACATTCCCCCGCTGCCCCCTGTTAGTTAGATTCGTTTCAACATGTTCTGGCGAAATGTACCTCCTTTCCTGTTGTAACAAGCGAAGTTCCTACCCAGTAGTGGTTGTCGTCCAGCCTGTCCGTCAGCACTGGCCCCCCCCCCCTTTCCTCTACCCCTTCCTCTTCCCCTCTGTCCATCGTCCAAGCCAGAGTCTATGTGTACGGAACGGATTTCCACTGCTCATGGGGCACCTCCTAGCGGTTTGCTGGTCCCGCAATTGTATCAGGTCTTGTTGGGGGTAGAGCTGCGGCTGGGGTGACAGCTTAGCGAGCTGCTGTCGGACAACCAGGGCTGGTGCAGTGGATACAGGGGTATCACCAATATTCCTTTAACTTTCCTGTCTTTCGGCTTCCCTCTCCCACTTTCTAAACTTGCCCCAATCTATTTGACATTTCTTGCCTTTCTTGGTTTCCTCAAACTTCTCTAACTTCTTTCTACATTCTGCTAATAAAACTTCACTCAATGTGCCTTTTTAAGGGAAAATATGCTACTTTGTGCCAGAGCGGTACCTGTACCAGAATGTCCCTGCCCCATTTATCTGCCAGTACCTTCACCGGTCCAATCAACGGAACGGGCAGACAAGGTTCTCCCTTACTGCTTTTGGCTCCCATTGTGAAACATTGTCCAAACACGCATACACACACAAAGCAATAGTGTTTGATTAGGAACGTCTTCCTTTCTTATAATTCAAATGATATACTACCGTTCAAAAGTATGTGGTCACTTAAAAATTACCATGTTTATCATTAAAACACACATGACATGAGTTGCAAAATGAATAGGAATATAGGCAAGATGTTGACAAGGTTATAAATAATTCTTTTTTTAATTTAACTAATAATTGTGTCCTTCAAACTTTGCTTTCGTCAAATAAACCTCAATTTGCAGCAATTACAGCCTTGCAGACCTTTGGCATTCTAGTTGTCGATTTGTTGAGGTAATCTGAAGAGATTTCACCCCATGCTTCCTGAAGCACTTCCCACAAGTTGGATTGGCTTGATGGCACTTCTTACGTACCATACGCTCAAGCTGCTCAATAGGGTTGAGATCCGGTGACTGTGCTGGCCACTCCATTATAGACAGAATACCAGCTGACTGCTTCTTCCCTAAATAGTTCTTGCATAGTTTGGATCTGTGCTTTGGGTCATTGTCCTGTTGTAGGAGGGAATTGGCTCCAATTAACCGCCGTCCACAGGGTATGGAATGGTGTTGCAAAATGGAGTGATAGCCTTCCTTCAAGATTCCTTTTATCCTGTACGAATCTCCCACTTTACCACCACCAAAGCACCCCAGATAATCACATTGCCTCCACCATGCTTGACAGATGGCGTCAAGCACTCCTCCAGCATCTTTTCATTTTTTCTGTGTCTCACAAATGTTCTTCTTTTGAAAAGGTGATTTGAAAAGGTGATTTGAGGATAAATACATTTTGGCTTTACTGCTATTAGCCCATACAAACTCTTTGAATAACAGATAGACCCCCCCCCCCCCCCAACAATCTAAAGAAAGTTTGTTCTGACGTGTCTGTCCTATATCTGAGAGATGTAAAGAAGATCAGGATACGTTTAAAAAATATATATATATATATTTAACCCCTTATTTTTGGCACGAAAGAGTGTACATGTATACTTCCATTCATTTATTTTTCAACTGGTGCTGGGGTACCTTCAGATGAGTATTGTGAGGCCTGTGGGCATCCTAGAGCAATACAAGTGACATATTCGTGAGACGCGAGACACTAGAGACGGAAGTTAGATCGGCTGTACCCACTTTAGATTTCCCATAGAGGGGTCATAATAGTTTGTAGGCCAAACCGATCGGATGCTACAGACGATTTTGTGAGAAGGCCGATTTTTGGGAAGTCTCATCTAGCTCTGTTACCTTTCACAGCAGATTCTGAAGTGCAAAAAAAAAAAACATCTCTACTGAAAGATATTTGGGGTTATTTTTTTATTTGTTGTTATTATGCTAATTATTATGCTAATTTGTTTTTGGGGGGGGAGTATGGACATCGACTTTAGGGGTTAAATGGGCAATGATATCTTAATGGCCAATGACAGGCCTACTTTATAATAAAAACCAAGCAAATATAGTAAATCATAATTCAGAATTATATAACAATTATATAACAATTATTAATAATAACAATTACATTTAAGTTACATTTAAGTCATTTAGCAGACGCTCTTATCCAGAGCGACTTACAAATTGGTGCTTTCACCTTATGACATCCAGTGGAACAGCCACTTTACAATAGTGCATCTAGGTCTTTTAAGGGGGGGGAGAAGGATTACTTTATCCTATCCTAGGTATTCCTTAAAGAGGTGGGGTTTCAGGTGTCTCCGGAAGGTGGTGATTGACTCCGCTGTCCTGGCGTCGTGAGGGAGTTTGTTCCACCATTGGGGGGCCAGAGCAGCGAACAGTTTTGACTGGGCTGAGCGGGAACTGTACTTCCTCAGTGGTAGGGAGGCGAGCAGGCCAGAGGTGGATGAACGCAGTGCCCTTGTTTGGGTCACATTATTGGTCACTGCACCAGGCTGGGAAGACTGCATCTGCAATAGGTAAGCAGCTTGGTTTGAAGAAATCAACTGTGGGAGCAATTATTAGGAAATGGAAGACATACAAGACCACTGATAATCTCCCTCGATCTGGGGCTTCCACACAAGATCTCACCCGTGGGGTCAAAATGATCACAAGGAAAAAAACGGTGAGCAAAAATCCCAGAACCACACGGGGGGACCTAGTGAATGACCTGCAGAGAGCTGGGCCCAAAGTAACAAAGCCTACCATCAGTAACACACTACGCCGCCAGGGACTCAAATCCTGCAGTGCCAGACGTGTCCCCCTGCTTAAGCCAGTACATGTCCAAACCCGTCTGAAGTTTGCTAGAGAGCATTTGGATGATCCAGAAGCAGATTGGGAGAATGTCATATGGTCAGATGAAACCAAAATATAACTTTATGGTAAAAACTCAACTCGTCGTGTTTGGAGGACAAAGAATGCTGAGTTGCATCCAAAGAACACCATACCTACTGTGAAGCATGGGGGTGGAAACATGATGCTTTGGGGCTGTTTTTCTGCAAAGGGACCAGGACGACTGATCCGTGTAAAGGAAAGGATGAATGGGGCCATGTATCGTGAGATTTTGAGTGCAAACCTCCTTCCATCAGCCAGGGCATTGAAGATGAAACGTGGCTGGGTCTTTCAGCATGACAATGATCCCAAACACACCGCCCGGGCAACGAAGGAGTGGCTTCGTAAGAAGCATTTCAAGGTCCTGGAGTGGCCTAGCCAGTCTCCAGATCTCAACCCCATAGAAAATCTTTAGAGGGAGTTGAAAGTCTGTGTTGCCCAGCAACAGCCCCAAAACATCACTGCTCTAGAGGAGATCTGCATGGAGGAATGGGCCAAAAAACCAGCAACAGTGTGTGGAAAACCTTGTGAAGACTTACAGAAAACATTTGACCTCTGTCATTGCCAATAAAGGGTATATAACAAAGTATTGAGATAAACTTTTGTTATTGACCAAATACTTATTTTCCACCATAATTTGCAAATAAATTCATAAAAAATCATTGTGCCTTGCAAAACTATTCAGACCTTGTTTTTTTTCACATTTTGTGTTACAAAGTAGTATTAAAATTTAATTGTCATTTTTAGTCAACAATATTCACAATACTCTGTCAAAGTGGCATAAAAAATTGCTTAAAAACAAAACATGAATACAAAAATGCATAACTAAAATATATTAGTTGCATAAGAATTCAGCCCCATTGTTTAAGCAAGCCAAAATTAGTTCAGGAGTAAAAAGTTACATGGACTCACTCTTAGGGTTTGACATGATTTTTAAATGACTAACCCTTCCTCTGTCCACAATACATTTCAAGCATAGGTTAAACTACAAAGACCAGGGAGCTTTTCAAAAGCTTCAAAGAAGAACAGTGATTGGTAGATGGGTAACAATAACACAATTGAATATCTCTTTAAGCATGGTCAAGGTAATAATCATGCTGTGAATTATGTATTAAGCTACCCAGACAGTGAAAAGAACACAAATGCACAGAATAAGAGTATTTTTTTCTGGTAATTGAGAACACACATATAGGAACACTTGATCTCGCGCGCCCAACAAAAGATCAGGTAGAATACTGAACATAAATCAGCAAAAAGTAGGTTATTAGATTTTGACTATTCCGTTTAATACAATAGATAATGAATAGCCTACAAAACAAAGACAAACGTTTTGAAATAATCTGGCATAAATTTGATAGAGGCGGGACAATTTGCAGGCAGACATGTGTTATCAATATTTATTTTCCAGTCAATGCTGGAGCCTAAATGATAGCCTATTATGTTTAGGAAGTTCATGTCCATGGAAAAACGACTGTGCAGGGCCCACAATGCAGCTCTCTACCCTAGAGTATATTGTGTAGCATAGTGTATACCGGTCTCCATTTGTTTTGAATATACACTGAACAAAAATATAAACGCAACATACAACAATTTCAACGATTTTACTGAGTTACAATTCATATCAGGAAATCAGTCAATTTAAATAAATTCATTAGTCCCTAATCTATGGATTCACATGACTGGGAATAAAGATATGCATCTGTTGGTCACAGATGCCTTAAAAAAAAAAGTAAGGGCGTGGATCAGAAAACCAGTCGGTTTTCTGGTGTAGCCACCATTTGCCTCATGCAGCGCGACACATTTCATTTGCATAGAGTTGATCAGCCTGTTGATTGTGGCTTGTTGAATGTTGTTCCATTCCTCTTTAATAGCTGTGAGAAGTTGCTGGATATTGGCGGGAACTGGAACACGCATTCGTACACATCAATCCAAAGCATACCAAACATACTCAATAGGTGACATGTCTGGTGAACATGCAGGCCGCCATGGAAGAACTGGGACATTTTTCAGCTTCCAGGAATTGTGTACAGATCCTTGTGACATGGGGCTGTGCATTATCATGCTGAAACATGAGGTGATGGCAGTGGATGAATGGCACGACAATGGGCCTCAGGATCTCGTCACGGTATCTTTGTGCATTCAAATTGCCATAGATAAAATGTAATTGTGTTTGTTGTCCTTAGCTTATGCATGTCCATACAATAACCCCACCTTCACCATGGGGTACTCTGTTCACAACGTTGACATCAGCAAACCGCTCTCCCACACAACGCCATACACGCTGTCTGCCATCTGCCCGGTACAGTTGAAACCGGGATTCATCCGTGAAGAGCACACTACTCCAGTGGCCATCTGCATTGCTTGCTGTTGGGGGCTTTTGGCTGGGTTTCTGTATAGCACTTTGTGACATCGGCTGATGTAAAAAGGGCTTTATAAATACATATTATTGATTGATCGAAGGTGAGCATTTGCCCATTGAAGTCGGTAACCAAGCCAAACTGCAGGTAAGTCAAGAACCTGGTGAGGACAATGAGCACGCTTCCCTGAGACAGTTTCTGACAGTTTGTGCAGAAATACTTTAATTGTGCAAATCCACAGTTTCATCAGCTGTCCGGGTGGCTGGTCTCAGACAATCCCACAGGTGAAGAAGGTGGCTGAGGTCCTGGGCTGACGTGGTTACACGTAGTCTGCAGTTGTGAGCTGGTTGGGCTTACAGCCAAATGTTCAAAAATGGCGTTGGCCCATTGAACATTGGACGTTGAACATTCAATTATCTGGTAACCGCTCTGTTGGACATTCCTACAGTCAGCATGCCAATTGCAAGCTCCCTCAACTTGAGACATCTGTGGCATTGTTTTGTGACAAAACTGCACATTTTAAAGTGGCCTTTTCTAGTACCCAGCACAAGGTGCACCTAATGATCATACTGTTTAATCAGCTTTTTTATATGCCACACCTGTCAGATGGATGGATTATCTTGGCAAATGAGAAATGCTCATTAACAGGGATGTAAATGAATTTGTGCACAACATTTTAGAGAAATACGTTTTTTGTGCATATGGCTGTGATCTTTTATTTCAGCTCATGAAACTTTTGACCAACACTTTACAAGTTGCGTTTATATTTTTGTTCAGTGTAGTATTGTGTTGTGCAGCCAAAGCTACTGATGGCAGATGCAAATTATAAAATACTATTACTATCATAATGATCGCCAAAACACTGGTATTATGTTGACAAATTGTTGCTTTAAAAACAAGCAATGAAATGATAATTGCACTGAGTGTGTCAGCCTTTTTAAGTTGGAATGAAAATGGTAAGTTAGCAACTTACCTGATATTTGGTTTGGGGGAGTGCCAACAGCTCCTTTGTGTTTCCAGGACATTTCAGTGATTGGGAAGAGTGGGCGTTCGTTCAGCTGGAGTCCAGACATCGTTCTGCTGCTGCTGTTTGATGGGGCCCTGTTCCACCTGCAGAGTGTCACCGCCTACGCCCTCATGGGACGCATCTCTCCCGTCACCTTTAGGTAAGAGTCTGACACACACAGGCAGGGGGCATCTCAATACAGTTAGCCATCATTCCCATCAGTTATTTTACCTCCGTACAGATGAAGGAAAGTAGATAAGGATAGAGAGCCACGTGAATTTATTGAGATGTCCCCCCCCACCCACTCACTTTCAGGTGGGACTATTGCCCTTTCAGGTGGCACTATTATCCTTGACAGTCAATTGCATTTAGACAGGCAGACAGTCTGTCAGACAGAAGCCACATTCAATAAATATTTAGTGCGGCCTGCAGCAGTGTCTAACACCCTCCCCTTGCCTCCACAGTGTAGCCAGCACAGTGAAGCACGCCCTGTCTGTCTGGCTGAGCATCATCTTGTTCAGTAACCACATCACGGTGCTCAGCGCTGCCGGCACGGCCCTGGTGTTTGTGGGCGTGCTGCTGTACAACAAGGCCAAGCAGTTTCAGAGACACACCTTAAAGGCCCTGGCCCACGCCCAGGCTCAGGGCCACAACTACAAACCACTACTGCAGGATCACAAGCTCAAAGCATCGGACCGATAGACTCCCCAGGAGACCAAGGGGGAGAGACCAGAGGTCTCTTCTCTCTAACTTTGATCATGTAGAACCTGATACGCAGATGATTTGACTAGACCATGTTTTGACTCGCGCCAGCATTATTACAAATGAGGGAAGTCAATGGTCATCATAGCACAGTAGAAGGATCTGTCACTCAAGTGAGTTTTCGTTCAGTAGGAATGGTCCATTTGAGAGGCTGGTTTCTCTTGAGGTTTCATTCGGCCTCACTTTGATGCATTCTCTGATACCTATGTGAACTTGTCTTAGTGTGTGGTCTGACCACGGACCACTGTTTGACAGTGGACTGGTGCAGCAGGTGTGAGCAAACTTTTTGGCTTGAGGGCCACATCCGGATTTCTAAATTGAACGGGGGCCACACAGATTTATTTTTGACTGATATGTTTGTCAAAATCCATTTTTGTGCCAGAAACATTCCAGTTATTTTTTAAATATATAGGTCCATTTATATTTCTATCTAGTTTTAGACGTTCATGTGTGGCCTGGAGTGTTTTATTTTTTATTTTTACCCAAAACAATTTCCCACCTCCCCAAAAAACAACTTATTTTAATTTGTTTATTTTTACCTCCTGTGGGTCGGATTGAATGGGCTCATGGGCCAGATCCGGCCAGGCCGTAGTTTTCCCAGCCCTGGGGCCTCATTTATCAAAGTTGCATGCGCACAAAAAAAGACTAAACTTTCCTGCGTCAGTTAGGCCTCAAAGTTTGGTGTTTATCCATTTTGAAGTTGACGGGAAAGTGTGAATATCTCCACGCAAATCTCAGGCCAAGCGTACACACTACTTCTAATGGTTGATCAACTATATTGCAAGCAAATATTCTTATTTCTTTCTCGTCTGAGTGTGCCAGAGCGCAGAATAACTGATGAATTTACAAACGCTGAACACCCGTTGAATAGGGCCGGTGTCAGTAAACGTCGGCAAAAAAACGTAATTAAATTGTTGCCAGCAGCACAGTTACAGTTTCCAACCCTCTGGATAACAAGAAAACAGCCTAACAAGCTCTGCTTAGGACCAGTAAAATGGTTAGAGTGAGGTGTTCTCTCATTTGTGTCTGGAAATAGTTAGCAAGCTAGCCAAAATTAGCCAGTTAGCTTGGGTGCTTGACTGCCATTGTGTGGTCAGAAAGCTCGGATCAACCCTACTGCTTGGCCAGAACGTCCAGTGTGCACTCTTGAGAGCGAAACATTTAAGAATTTACGAACGGACAATCTGACAACTCTCTGAATTTACGATCGCCCTCTGAGCGCCCCCTCTGACACTCTAGATTGAATTTATGACCACACCCTTAATCTCCGAGCATATACCAAGGCAGGAGATAGAAACACAATCACGTATTTATAAACAAAATATTGAACAACAATTTGTATTTTTCATGGAAGTGTGGGCTGTAGGAAGCATTTAATTTTAAATAGTTCAATAGACAATAAATCTTGCAGAATGTGCGACTAGTGTTTGGCACTCGCTATAGGCGGTATGCATTTTTTGTAAAGAAACATTCTGCCCACACCTCTACAGAAATATGATCACATTTGCCATTGAGCTTTCTTTTGCAACTATCATGGCCCAGTTCCAACATCACCAAATCAAACAGCAAATGAAGGCGTTGTTGTTACCATAAGTGAATCAATAAGTTTTACAGGCAGGGTTGTTCACGAACTCACAAATTATAGTGTATCAATGAAAACATGATTATGTTCCGTGCCACAGTTTGATAAATCGCAATAATTTGTTGCACAGGCAAATCAGGGCCGGACTACCGCATTTGGGCCCCCAGAATTTTTACATAATAATAATTCTGTTTAATAATGCTAAACAAGTTTTAAAGCTAATTTCCTGCAATTCTACACTATTTGACATGGGTCAGTGATAAATGTGCTTTTCTATAGCTCATCTCATGCTCACATTTTCTCCATGAGGCTGAGAGAAAATGTTGCAGTTTAAAGCATATTTCCTGCAATTGTACATATTTGTTCTATCATATGCATATGCTATCTGGAAGCCCCTGACCTCCAGGGGACCCACAACCCAAAAAAGGTTAGGGGCCCCTGGGCATGTGCCCTGTTTGACCGTTTGGTAATCCGGCCCTGACGTAAATCCTAGAATCTCCCAAGTATGCCAGAATTGAGTAAGAAATGTATGTGTAGTTGATAAATGAGGCCCCTGGTCAAGCACTCGGCCAGATCTTCAGACTTCACTTCACTGTTACACTGTCAATTCCTTTTGTTGTTTCATTCCTTCGCCTGTTTTCAAATAATGTGAAAACTCAGGATTTCTCTAAATGTGCATTGGTGGAAGTGGTTCAATACAAGTCTATTTTTTCTGCAAACTTGCCTTTTAGGATTTTATTTTTTTCCATTGGTCTTTAAAAAAATTGGTTATAGGCACATATTCTCGTTGACAAAACGGCTTTATTCTCCCGATTTCATTAGCCACCGTCCATCATAATGTAGAACAGTTAAGGCATTTATTAATTCCAATAGGGCATTAGCTCAGCTGTTTACCAACTAGTCACAAGTGAAAAGCAAATATTTGAGGCATTAGCCTGACTACAAAGGTGTGTCTTACCCTCAGGGGAGAAGAGGTAGGGAGAGTAATGTTTATTTGTTTTCCCAAAGCTCACTTTTGACACTGAACTTCTCACAGCAATGTGAAATATTTGAAAGCCTTGAGCGCAGTCTACAGAGATCATATCATCTGCAGTTCTTATAAATTCACCTATTTCTCTGATAATATTGTTTGTTCTTTTTCTTGCACGAAAACCTGAAAGGTTCCTTCAGTTTATTTATAGATAGATTGATTTGGTATGTTGTGGCATTGTGTAGCCTTCCACACCCATGTCTTACTTTATGTGCCACATTGAATCCTGTTATTCACTATGAGTCAGTTGAATATTTGGTTTAAAAGGGACTTCACTGTAAAGTGCCAATGACTTGGTGTACTTTATTTAAAGTGCTGTAATTCAAGTACTGTACATGAAACTGTTATTTGTCTTGAGTACATTCCTTTGTCTTTGTATTCTTTTTTAACAGCGCATTTAATTTTAGTCATTCGGGTTGTGAAACGCCCAAGGTCTCAACCATTTTAACCATTTCCTCTGTAATTTCTATATATTACCATTTGGGTGATATAATCTCATATTTGCATTAAACAAGCTCAATTATATCGATTTTGTTGAGGAATCTACAAGTACTGGTTTACTCCACTGCCTGCCTGTAGACAGAGAATAAGCGAGCAGACAGTGGGTGTACATCTCCTGCATTCTATCCTGGTTCTCGTCCTTGCCTTGTAACTGAATAATACCGGCATACCCAGGTGTGACTTTCCTCGCTATTTTAGCAATTAAGCACCAGGGAGAAACCAAAACCAGCAGTACATCGGCCCCCAAGGATGGGCATATTAATTCCAGAAACAGTTTAAGAACTAATCGGAAGCAAAACAACATTTTCTATTGGACAAATTTAGGTAGGTCCCTCCGTTCTGTTTGCTTCCATTTGAAAAAAATCCCCCAAAAATCAACAAAATCGGCATAATGAATACCTCCCTGGAGTTTGATGAGTTTGATTTACACCCCAGAGTATCCTGGATAGATGGAGTTGCCAACTTGATTAGAACATGGCAGTCCTGTGGGTTGAAAGAGCTAGGTGCAAGGCTTGAAATCCAACCTAATCTTATTCAACCTCTCTATTGAGCTTAGGTTTAGTGAAACTGGATCTCATTTTTGTCCTTTGTCTATAGTGAAAGTGTGGTCTGTTGGATAGGATAAAGCGAAACTACAGAACTGACTACATTTTGTAAGGGGAAGCTGACATAAAAAGGAAATGTGTCTGTTTGCTTGAGTGAATGGCACTGGCATTTCCTTGGTTTTGTTATAGTGTGGTGCTTTTCTCAGACTAACAACACATTCTGCAAAGGAAAGTTCCCAATATGTGGATGTCTCAAGTTTGGACAGATCATTTATGTGAATTTGACTAGAATGTAATCTTATGTTCCCTGACTATTGTAATCAATCAATGTTTATAGCTACAAGTTGAAAGTTCTTTCTGACTCCTGTTGACTGATTTTGTTTACTTAATTATTTTACAAGTGCCACTTTACTTGCACATGAATTGTTCCTTTAGGGCTGTTTCTCTGAATTCATGTTCTTGCCAAAATGTGATTTTCACTGATGGTCCAGTGTTGATATGATTACTGTAATTAAGATATTTACTGTAGACTTCAAAATGTTTAACCGATGGGGTATATCGAAGGCTACATAATTTCTACTGTTAAGTGAAATTCTCACCAGGTGACCTTTTTCATCTCATTCTCTGAGAATTTGCTCAGAACCTCGTTTTTTGTTTGTATTTTCTAAGTACTGTATCACTCATAAAAGAGAGGCCTCTGTCGTTTTTTAAAAGAAACCTGTGGACTAAGATTTCATGTTGATGCATTCCGCAAAATGATTGTGTTGGTTGTCATATGAACCAGACATAGTTTTACACTGATTTATCACCACTTTTCAAATTTAATAGCAATATGTCACAATTCATAATATTATACCTCTCAAAATCTGTGAGTCATAAGGATGAAAGGGAAAAGTATTGTGTAGGAAGGAGTACTTAGAGATTGACATTAAAGTCTGAAAGGCACTTAACCATCGGGCAAGACAGGAGTTTTGGCTGCCTGAAGGTTATGATAATTTGCCGGAAATGTAAATGAGCTATTTACTTGCAGAAATACCATATATTGTCTGCCTTGCACCTAAAC
Organism: Oncorhynchus nerka; assembly: GCF_034236695.1. Lineage (NCBI taxonomy): Eukaryota > Metazoa > Chordata > Actinopteri > Salmoniformes > Salmonidae > Oncorhynchus > Oncorhynchus nerka. Next base: position 30,513,104 of record NC_088415.1, on the reverse strand, counting down.
ATAGGGTAGCAATCAAAAAAATAATAATCACCTACTCAATGGGGCAACCTCAGGGCAGGCTTGCACGACTACTCAATTCACTTGCCCCAGGCAATAGGGCAACCCTTAATTTCAATTCCTGTTAAGGGATGGAAATATATCAAAATAGACCTGCTAATATAACAAAAAATGTATTGTGAAAAGGGGAAATGTTCATTAAAATTGTCAGTGAGGATGCTAATTGTATATTTTGGGGAGCTGTTCATGTGAATTTTATCTGAGATGTAATGATTTTTAATAATCGATAATGTTATGCACATGATTAATAAAATATATTTTTCTTCCGCATTTATATTGTTTTTTGTTTGTTTGTACTGTATCTGTCGTTTTGCACCTAGAAACAGTTGCAAGTCCTGTCCAGGTGATAGCAGTAAGGTGTTATCTTAGCTTTAAAAACCAGCGAAGAAATATTAACTGGAAGTAATTGTATGACCTTTAGAAGAAGAAGGAAGCGTTTGAGTCTTCCGGTTGTCCAAGATTGCGCGGAGTATATTTCAGGTTTGTTTAATCATTTGTAATGCAAAGGATTAAAAAGTTCAGTTAACCCACTTCAGATTTATTGAGAGGAGACGGATTTCAATTATAATTTTCTCCTGGAAAAAAACTAAAACCTATTGTCATCAGCGCCTTAATTTCTCGCCAATGCTAATGTTAGCTTATTAGCATACGTTAGCACCTGACCAGAGCTTCTCTATATATATATATATATGGCTCTGACTGCAACGGACTAGCTTACTAGTTACACGACGCATGCAGCTAGGTACACTTTCAGATGTTAACTAACGACCGCCACGGGTTAGTATACAGTAGCTACTAGTAATTGAGAATTTTGCTTACGCTAGCTACCGTTAGCTGTAAGATATAGTACGTTAATTGGTATCACGTAACGTTTAGAGTTGGTTTATTTATGACAACGGGCCTAGCTAGCTAACTAATGAATTAAAGCTAATTATGCTGTATACTTATAATGTAAGGAGTGTCGGCGAGTAATATTTCATAGATTCAGTTCACATTTAGCATTACACAGTGCGGTTTCACGCAACGTGTGTGTAGATCTCTCTATTTGACTTGGACGTATGACTTCTCTCCCCCTTCTATCACACCGACGTTTTCCTTCCATTTTTGGATTTTTTTTATTTTGTACCAGTGAAACTGCTATGGATAAGATACGAGGCGCTACTCAGGTAACAACAGAAATTATAGGCTACAAACTTGAGCCTCCTCTCCCATACAACCCTTATACGATGGGACCTTTTTTTCTATATCCTGGGCAAGACCCATCTTGACTATTATAACCCATCAAATTCTTATTCGTACAACCCTCTTGTCCCGAGGTGTGAAATAGTGTGTGTAGCTATGTACACCTTTGCGCAAATCATGAAACGCATGCTTTGAACTCTGGAATGTATTGTCCAAAGGCTACATGCAGGCCTACATCACCAAATGAATATAAATGAAATATTTGCACATGAATACCACAGTTGCCACTAACATGACACCAGTACACACTGCTCTTCCATTGCCCTCCATGTTAGTCTGAAGCAGGGGGTCTCTGTCTCTGTAGCAGGCGGCGAGCGGGTGCTGATGGGGGACGAAAAGGACACCTGGAAAGTGAAAACACTCGACGAAATTCTGCAAGAGAAGAAACGCAGACGGGAGCTGGAGGAGAGTACGGAGCCCAAACGTCTGAAAAATGTAAACGGAAGAGAGATTCTGTGGTGCCCCAAACTGACCCTAGTACCCCCTATAAACTTGGGGAGATCTGAAAAAAGATTGGGATAAGGAATGTGGAAATGGCTCCACCTTTCCCCCTGATAAACTAGGTGAAATGTTTGCCATATTGCTTACACACATCCGATAGCTCAGATCTCCACCTGACGATGGTCTAGGGTTTGATTTGGGGCACATTGTTTCTCTTCCCCCATCAGAGGATGCTGGTTCCCATTTTGATTAGATCATGTTTATCGAAATGTATCACAGACTAGAGCTATACCTGTACCAGTGACTCAAACTTTATTGTAATCTTTCCATATGTGCAATCAATCATTGTTATGGTTACCATACTGTTTTTTTTTCCCCTACATGTTTTTTGGGGGGAATGGGTATAATGTCCCCTCTTTCTCATGTCTTGTCCAGTGCGTTCCGTGCCCTGTTCCACAGACGGATGATCGGGAAGCCAAACGGGACACTCCGGAAGAAGGAGAACTACGGGATAAAAAAATGGAAATAACAATCCGGAATTCCCCGTACATACGGGAAGATTCCACCGAGGACAGGTAAAGAGGATACGAAAAAAGAGCTGTGGGAATTAGGGTCACGTTCAGGCGGGCCAGATAATGGAGAAAAAATGTGTTTCAAAACTGAACTTATTCCTTTTGAATACATTTTCTCCCATTTTTGTCCCAACTGAACGCCACCCTGCTATGCACAGGGGCAGCCTGTTTGTTGAGTCGTTGGCACTAGACAGTCTTCCCAATTCCAGGGGAGAAGAGGATGAATCGCTGGCAATAAAGCCTCCCCAGCAAATTACCAGAAAAGACAAATCTCACCACAGAAAGGAGGAGAAAAGAAAGGACAAGAGACGCCGCCGCAGTCACTCTGCTGAAGGAGGTATGTTGCCATCCTGGGACGTGTATCTCTGTGGAATGCTTCATAGGGACTGGATCATGTAGTGTTAAACTGTATTTATGCATATGTAGCACCTATTAGCACTCGTATCACATTTTGTATTTATCACAGCAGCAGGGAAACGCGTTCGGCCCAAAGACAAGGACAGGGAGAGTGAGCGCAGAAAGCGGCAGTGGGAGGAGCAGGACAAGGCCCGACGAGACTGGGAGAGGCAGAAACGCAGGGAACAGGCCAGAGCACAATCCCGCAGAGAGAGGTGACCACCGACTACTGTGACCATACACACACACAGTTGGGTGTATTAGCGTGGATTGTATTAGCTAATATGTACAACTGAACAAATCACTTGTGTTCAAACGTATGAAGTTCTCAACATGTCTGTTAATCAGTGGCATCTCATACTGTACACCTCTATCAGAATATGACCCCCAAGAATGGGGCAAGTTGGAACAAAAGTTTCAAGAGCAAAGACTACCCAAAAAATACATCAGCATTTTTTTTTATTAATGCGTATCGCCTCACTGTCTTGTGATGTCATATTGCTTAGTCTACTTTTAAACTTGCAGATCCTCAAACAATCACTGCTCAGTCATCACGTTTACTGTGCAGTTACCTGTCACACTGTATACTGTACTCTTCCCTGAAGCAGACATTAACGGTGTGGGGTGGGTGGCTTTTGGGTTTCTGGAGAGCTCCTGACAGGATTCCCCCGTCTTCCCCGGACTACAGGGACAGGTTGGAGCAGGTGGAGCGCCAGCGCGAGAGGGACCGCAAGCTCCGCGAGCAGCAGCAGAAGGAGCAGCGTGAGCAGAAGGAGAGGGAGAGAAGGGCAGAGGAGCGCCGGAAAGAGCGTGAGGTGCGCCGAGAAGGTCAGGCTTCACAAATGCATATTCGCACACACAAGGTTAAAGTTTTTGCTTTAGAGTGTGCGTGAATGATGTACGTCTTTTGATGTATGTAAGGGCACGCTGTTGGTGAAGGAAGCTAAATCTGTTGTCCCCCTCTGACAGTTCCGTCCCACCACCGTGCGCTGCCCGATGAGTACGGTGACAAGCCCAAACAGAGCCACCGCAGTCGCAGCCCCAACCCCAACCAGACTCCCCGGGATAGACTGGAGCAAAACAGCGAGCCACACAGAACTGGTGGTGAGACTAACCAATCAAGTTGTTTTTAGAAAATATTGCTTTGGTGGTAGTTAGCTTCAAAATAAATGAAATCCATGACTTATAATGGGTTGCTCATGTTTGCTGTCCAGCGGCAAAGGATGAGAAGCCTGAGGACAAGGACCTTCTCTCTGACCTCCAGGACATCAGTGACAGCGAGAGGAAGACCAGTACAGGAGAGTCCTCCTTAGGTAGACACACTCATTTACAGTCGCAACATAACCCACTGTCACTTTACACCAGATTGGCATAACAAAAAAGGAATGAAAACAAAGCACACTCCTACTGATGTTTAATCAGTAACGGAGTTCTGTTATAGATATTCAGTCAAGACACTTCTCCTTGTGTTATGTTAATGTGGGTAGTTTGGCGGTGACACGGAGTGGATTTTTCTTTCCTAGGTTCAGGGTCAGGCTCTGATGAGGAGGAGAATGATGATGGATCTAGCAGCGAGGGAGAGGAAGAGGAATCGGGTTCGGGCTCAGGAGAATCTGACCAGACTGCAGGTCTGCTGAATTTATGTCTCTCTGTTTTTGTGATTGTGTGTGTGAGATCGTGCGCATGTCTTATCCCGGACTACCATTACGGTGTTGTCACGGTGACATGGCTTGGACCCACCCATTGTCTGTGTTCCAGGTGACGTGAGTGAAGATGAGCGGTCTGAGGAAGAGTTTGAGGAAGAAAGAGAGAACAGCAACCATATTGCTCCAGGTAGGCATTTCCTACTCCATTTGTCTGGTGGCAGTCATTTGAACATGTATTATTATGTCATGTCTAAGAGTAAAGTTTGTTTTGACTGGTCTTGAAGCTTGTTTATCTAAAAATGTTAGGAGGTATTCTCAACCAGCTGCTAGATGCTACTTTGTCCTGTTTCTATAAGTTATAACTGCCCCCTCATTAACCATCCCAGTGCCTGAGTCCCGATTTGACCATGACACTGAGGAAAGTGGAGAGGAGGAGGAGGAAGAGGACGAGGAGGAGGAGGAAGCAGGGGAGGGAGATGTCACCCCCCAGTCGGTGTCTCACTCCCACTCAGCCACCCCTGAACTTGAGGAGAACTACATCCCTGACTCCCCTCCCATCTCCCCGGTGGAGCTAAAGAAGGAGCTGCCCAAGTACCTGCCAGCTCTACAGGTCTGTGTTTGGCAGCACACCACACCTGGGTCAAATACATGTTTGTTTTATTTCAAACACCTGAGGTGCGCTTGACCTAGCTTACCATGTATATTGGGGTCCATTAGAATATTCCAAGAAATATTTAACAGAAAACAAAAACATATTTGACCCAGACCTGTACACACATGCAAATTGTATAGAGACGTATTGATTGACATTGGTTTTCCAGGGGTGTCGCAGTGTCGAGGAGTTCCAGTGTCTAAATCGTATCGAGGAAGGGACCTACGGTGTGGTGTACAGGGCCAAGGACAAAAAAACAGGTACAGTGCATTCGGAAAGTATTCAGACGCCTTCACTTTTTCTACATCTTGTTACTTTACAGCCGTATTCTAAAATTGATTATATCAATTGTTTTCCTCATTCTACACAAAAATAAATTGCAAATGTATTAAAAATTGAAGAACAGAAATACCTTATTTACATAAGTATTCAGACTCTGCTATGAGACTTGAAATTGAGCTCCGGTGCATCCTGTTTTAATTGATCATCCTTGAGATGTTTCTAAATCTTGATTGGAGTCCACCTGTGGTAAATTCAGTTGATTGGATATGATTTGACAAGGCACATACCTGTCTATATACGGTCCCACAGTTGACAGTGCATGACAGAGCAAAAACCAAGCCATGGGTTTGAAGGAATTGTCTGTAGAGTTCTGAGAAAGAATTGTCGAGGCACAGATCTGGGGAAGGGTACCAAGAAATGTCTGCAGCATTGAGGGTCCCCAGGAACACAGTGGCCTCCCATCATTCTTAAATAGAAGAACTTCGGAACCACCGAGACTTTTCCTAGAGCTGGCCGCCCGGCCAAACTGAGCAATCGGGGAGAAGGGCTTTGGTCAAGGAGGTGACCAAGAACCTGATGGTCATCTGAAAGATCTCCAGAGTTCCTCTGTGGTGATGGGAAAACCTTCCAGAAGGCCATCTCTGCAGCATTCCACCAATCAGGTCTTTATGCTAGTGCACAGACGGAAGCCACTCCTCAGGAAAAGGCACATAACAGCCCGCTTGGAATTTGCCAAATGGCATCTAAAGGACTCTCAGACCAGGAGAAACAAGATTCTCTGGTCTGATGAAATCAACATTGAACTCTTTGGCCTGAATGCCAAGTATCACATCTGGAGGAAACCTGGCACCATCCCTACGGTGAAGCAAGGTGGTGACAGCATCGTGCTGTGGGAATGTTTTTCAGCGGCAAGGACTGAGAGACAAGTCGGGAAAGATGAACGGAGCAAAGTACAGAGAGATCCTTGATGAAAACCTGCTCAGGACCTCAGACTGGGGCAAAGGTTCACCTTCCAACAAGACAACGGACCTAAGCACACAGCCAAGACAACGCAGGAGTGTATTCGGGACAAGTCTCTGAATGTCCTTGAGTGGCCCAGCCAGAGCCCGGACTTGAACCCGATCAAACATATCTGGAGAGACCTGAAAATAGGTGTGCAGCAACGCTCCCCATTTAACCTGACAGAGCTTGAGAGGATTGGCAGAGAATGGGAAAAACTCCCCAAATACAGATGTGCCAAGCTTGTAATCGCTGCCAAAGGTGCTTCAACAAAGTACTGAGTAAATGGTCTGAATACTTAAGTGATTTTTTTATTACATTTGCAAACATTTCTAAAAACCTGTTTTTGCTTTGTCATTATGGGGTATTGTGTGTCAATTGATGAGGGGAAAAAAACAAATCAATTTTAGAATAAGGCTGTAACGTAACAAAATGTTGAAAAAGTCAAGGGGTATGAATACTTTCCGAAGTCACTGTGGGCTACCTTGCAATCGATTTTCAACCCTTGGACTCGGACACACACTAAAACACACCTTTCCCTTTCAGATGAGATTGTGGCCTTGAAGCGTTTAAAGATGGAGAAGGAGAAAGAAGGTTTCCCCATCACGTCTCTGAGAGAGATCAATACCATTCTGAAGGCCCAGCACCCCAACATTGTCACTGTCAGGGTGAGAAGCATAGAAATACATATTGGTACTCTATTTCTATGGTGAGCGGCACACACCTGATTTAGAGGAACCCCCCCCTCCAATATTTAGACATTTGTTTTGTTTAGCTCCTTTCATCTGAAAGTGTAGCACAAATTCAAGTAAAGAAATGGATAAACGAGCAATGTATACTAGTGATAGCTGAACTCGTACTTAATCCCGTTTTCTCCCATGTTAGGAAATTGTTGTTGGAAGCAACATGGACAAGATCTATATTGTTATGAACTACGTGGAGCACGACCTGAAGAGCTTGATGGAGACCATGAAACAGCCTTTCCTGCCAGGTAATTTTGTGGGATACAGTTTGAGTTGGACTACATGCGGTATGCAAATGTCCACCAGCCATTTTCCCATATCATGTGGCTAGGTAAGTGGTACTCTGTTTGGAATAGAAATGAAACGTGTTCTCTGGTGGGTTCCCTTTGTTTACCTAGCAAATATTGTCATGCTTCTGTGGTGAGCATACTACCAAAAGGGTTAGTACTTCTTCCCAGACGATGTGGTCTGGGGTTTAAATGATTGTTCTAATGTTTATGAACTCATGTCTCTTGTTTCCTCTTTTTCTTTGGCCTCAGGTGAAGTGAAGACCCTGATGATCCAACTGCTGCGAGGTGTTCGCCATCTCCACGACAACTGGATCCTCCACCGCGACCTGAAGACCTCCAACCTGCTGCTCAGTCACAAGGGGATCCTTAAGGTGCCATAGATGTCTTGTTTTGTATTATGCTATGTCCCATTTATATTAAAACCACTGTGGGTTGGGAACTTCCGATGAGGATTAGGTCATCCATGGCTCGGATAAAGACATTCTAGGCTCTAGGCTTGTTGATGACAACAAATAATGATGTTAATGTGCGTGAGAGGGTGTGCTTGTCTCATAGGCATCTTTGAAATGTTTCTTGCGCTCTTCTAGGTGGGGGACTTTGGTCTGGCCCGTGAGTATGGTTCTCCCCTGAAGCCCTATACACCTGTGGTGGTGACACTGTGGTACCGTTCTCCAGAGCTGCTGCTGGGAGCCAAAGTGAGTCAGAACTTGATCTGGAATAAGTTTACCCTCCCCAAATCCTAATGATGAACGAGATTACACACCTGTATTCGGAGACACAAGAATACTGTCAGAATACCTCTGGTCTACAAAGACGCAAAGCAACTGAGTCAAAATGTCTCAAACATCAAAGACCCTCTACAGTCAAAATGGTGCCATTCTAAACCCTAAACAAGTCCCTGCCTGACTGTGAACCTTACCACACCCAGACATCACAACACATACTTCGTACACCTTCAAATATTGTAGAAGTATGGTTCTGAACATATCCCAAGACTACATACACATAGCACCAAGTCAAAGCTTGTCCTCACCCAGACTAAACACTCCAACCCAGACTCATGTAGTGCTGTCTGTTCCTTGGAATACTGTGGTTTTGGCGTGTGTTTTTCTCTCCACAGGAGTACTCCACAGCTGTGGACATGTGGTCTGTGGGCTGCATATTTGGAGAGCTCCTTACCCAGAAACCTCTCTTCCCTGGAAAATCTGAAATCGACCAAATTAACAAGATATTTAAGGTTAGCTAATTTTGATCAAGAAGTCCCATTTTACTTCATACTGTCTGGAACGTAATAGCACTTTACCCCACTCCTACAGTACCAGTCAAAAGTTTGGACACCGCAACTCATCCCAGGGTTTTTCTTATTTGTACTATTTTCTACATTGTAGAATAATAGTCAAGACATAAAAACTATGAAATAACACATGGAATCATGTAGTAACCAAAAAAGTGTTAAACAAATCAAAATGTATTTAAGATTCTTGAAAGTAGCCACCTTTTGCCTTTGACAGCTTGCACGCTCTTGGCATTCTCTCAACCAGCTTCACAAAGACTTACCTGGAATGCATTTCAATAAACAGGAGTGCCTTGTTCAAAGTTAATTTGTGGAATTTCTTTCCTTAATGCGTTTGAGCCAATCAGTTGTGTTGTGACAAGGTAGCGGTGGTATATAGAAGAGATATATTTGGTAAAAGACCAAGTCCATATTATGGCAAGAACAGCTCAAATAAGCAAAGAGCAATGACAGTCCATCATTACTTTAAGACATGAGGGTCAGTAAATCTGGAACATTTCAAGAACTTTCTTCAAGTGCAGTCGCAAAAACCATAAAGCGCTATGATGAAAATGGCTCGCATGGGGATCGCCACAGGAAAGGAAGACCCAGAGTTACCTCTGCTGCAGAGGATATGTTCATTAAGAGTTACCAGCCTCAGAAATTGTAGCCCAAATAAATGCTTCACAGAGTTCAAGTAACAGACACATCTCAACATCAACTGTTCAGAGTAGGCTGCTTGAGTCGGGCCTTTATGGTCAAATTGCTGCAAAGAAACCACTACTAAAGGACACCAATAAGAAGAGACTTACTTGGGCCAAGAAACACGAACAATGGACATTAGACCAATCGAAATCTGTCCTTTGGTCTGAGGAGTCCACATTTGAGATTTTCTTTTGTGAGACGCAGCGTATGTGACTGGATGATGTCCGCAAATGTGGTTCCCACCATGAAGCATGGAGGAGATGTGGGGGTGCTTTGCTGGTGATACTGTCTGATTTTATTTCGAATTCAAGGCACACTTAACCAGCATGGCTACCACCGCATTCAGCGACATGCTCTCCTCTGGTTTGCGCTTAGTGGGACTATAATTTGTTTTTCAACAGCACAATGACCCAACACACTTCCAGGCTGTGTAAAGGCTAAGAAAGATAGTGATGGAGTGCTGCAGCAGATGACCTGGCCTCCACAATCACCCAACCTTAACCCAATTGAGATAGTTTGAGTTGGACCACAGAGTGACGGTAAACTAGATATCAAAATCAAGTCAAATTAAATTTGTCACATGCATCGAATACAACAGACCTTACAATGAAATGTTTACTTACAAGCCCATAACCAACAATGCAGTTTTAAGAAAATAAAATGTGTTAAAGTATTTACTAAGGAGAAACAATAAAATGACAGTAGCGAGGCTATACACAGGCTATATACAGCAATGGTTAGTCGAGGTAATATGTACATGTAGGTAGAGGTAAAGTGGCTGCATGGATAATAAACAGAGTAGGAGCAGTGTACAAAATGTAAAAATGGGGGAGGGGACAAGGCAAATAGTCCGGGTAGCCATTTGATTAGCTGTTAAGTCTAATGGCTTGTTAAGAAGCCTTTTGTACCTAGACTTGGCTCTCTGCCACTGCTTGCCGTGTGGTAGCAGAGAGAAAGTCTTTGACTAGGGTGGCTGGGGTCTTTGGCAATTTTTTGGTCCTTTCTCTGGCACCGCCGGGTATGGGGAGGTACTGAATGGCAGGAAGCTTGGCCCCAGTGATGTACTGGGCGTACGCACTACCCTTCTGTAGTGCCTTGCGGTTGGAGGCCGAGCAGTTACCGTACCAGGCGGTGACGCAACCAGTCATGATTCGATCGTGCAGCTTTATAACATTTTGAGGATCTGAGGACCCATGCCAAATCTTTTCAGTATCCCGAGGGGGAAAAGTCATTGTCGTGCATTCTCATGTAGGTGTTCCTTTTATCCAGGTGTGAAAGGGCAGTGTAGAGTGCAATAGAGATGGCATCTTCTGTGGATCTGTTGGGGCGGTATGCAAATTGGTGTCGCTTGACTCGAAGCCAGCATAGAAGTTATTTAGCTCATCTGATAGGCTCGTGTCACTGGGCAGCTCGCAGCTGTGCTTCCCTTTTGTAGTCCGTAATAGGAGTCTGTAAAAGTTTTGCAGTTTTTTGATCTCCCCATAGGGTTGCAGAGTTAGGAATATAATATAGTCGGATTAAATGGATTTAATTTGACGTCACAATCTATTTTTCAGAAAGGGACTGCGGTTCAATAACCCAGTCTCTTTTAGACAGTGTGACAACGGTCTTGTCTGTGGCGCTTGTCTGACTGGGCTAAACTGTAAAACTCGGATTAAAAGATGTGGTCTTGACTGTGCTCCAGTACTCCTCACTTAGCAGTTCTGAACATACCAGACAAAATGGTGACCACCCCTCATATACACATAATAACTCTGTGTTGATGCGTGTTCTCACCAGGACTTGGGGTCGCCCAGCGAGAAGATTTGGCCGGGCTACAACGAGCTCCCTGCCGTGAAGAAGATGACTTTCACAGAGTACCCCTACAACAACATGCGCAAGCGCTTCGGAGCCCTGCTTTCAGACCAGGGCTTTGACCTCATGAACAAGTACGTCTACTCAACTTCAGACTTGCACTTACCCCTAACCATTTCAACCGCATGGTTAGTTACAACACCATTCATTACTAACCTATTTAAAAAACCTGACTTAACTCACCTTTACACCAAACCTCAGACTTACTTGAAATTCAACCTCAACTGAGCAGTGTATCTAAAGTGTGAGAATGCATTTTTTGTTGTACCTAATTCTTAATTATCCATCAACCTGAAAGACTATTGTGTGTGTGTGTCTGCCGATGTGGTCTTTACTCTTTCAGCGGGGGGTTTAACATCAGCATTGCTATGCCTTGATGTAATGTGTGTCTGCTGTCAGGTCTGCCCTGTGATATGATCCACATGTCTTCTGCTTCAGTCACTGCACTCTTGGCAAGCTGACTATAAACAGGATGGAGAAGTAGCGTTTTGGCGTTGCATCAAAGTACCTCAGCCCTCCTCCAGACCTGTATTTCATTTCACAGCTTTGTTTTTTTTCATCTTCGCTTGTGTGTCTCACAACTGCATTAAAGCAGGGCCTATCATAAATGAATATGCTAGGATATTTTACACGCAACTGACCGAAGACTGAACACACTCGCATCATCGGCAAAGAAAAGTAGCAGGCGAGCCAGCAAGATGGAGAGAGGATGAGGGAGGCAGAAAGAACCATGCGCATATGTCTTGGTAATCTGTATCTCGCATATTTACCAAAGTATCCTCAAGTTCACCTTTATTTAAATACACAACTTTCCCTAGGAATATGTTTTGTGATAACAGCACAGTGACTTAGTTTGTGAGAAATTGTTTTTCAGTTTTTCTTTCTTCTAAATGCTAACTATCTCAATTTAGTTTAAACATTCACACCCCTATTATTTGCGTCACACACCTGTAATGGGTGGCCATGTATGGCCAAGGGAGGGGTTGGGGTCAGCTTTTGGGTGAACTTTGACACCAGTCCAACTGAGTGGAATGCTGCAACAGTCACATGATCCAGGAAGTGCAATGACCCTTGGCCAGTGGCTGCTAGCCGTCTCATTAGACCCTGACCCCCTGTGAGCTATGTTTGGACTGGAGGCTGGACCTCCTTCAGCCGCAGAACTGGACTGGCGTAAGTCTATTCATTGAGTGTGTAGGCTTTCTGGGTGGACATGGCAGTCCTGTTTCAGTTTGGAACATCACACTCCTCCGTGGCACCAGGCTGTAGGGGAGAGTTTAGTGCTGTGACCTGAATGATGACCTTGCAGATGAAGTATGCATCTCAATTAGGGATGTCCCTGACAAAAAAAAAGTTATTTCGACCAATCCATTTGGATTTTTTCATATATTGACACATCCTATGTGTTTTAATCAAATCAACTATATTGAGCTTGTCTGATGCTTTAAGCACACTGTTTGATTAAATAATTAAGACACACAAATGACTAGAGGGACTAGAGGGAGTTGATTGTGCTGGGCTTGCTGTGTAAAAATAAGACAGTGACTGACCAGCACCCGTTGTCTTTCTCCTCCCTGTTGCAGTGACCACCATTGAACATCAGTGTTTATCACGCTGTCCGTGTTACTGAAGTTGCAACATAATTAGACATTTCTGACTGAAAAAAAATCTCTCATTTGTTTAGGAAAAATATTCCTTATTCCCTCAACCCCCGCTCTCTTTTACGTGGCATGTGTATGCATCGCGTGCATGTGACCGACTAGCTATTCGCACAGGATTAGTATTACTAGAGAACGTTGGTTATGTAATTATTACTCCAGAATGTCCATTATTCCAGAGGACAATTCAGACGTGATTTTATTTCCAAATTGCCCCCTGTAATTATTTTTTTTCAATATATTGACAGTTATGACGGAGGTTTTTATTCTAGCCGTGAATATACAGTATTTCAACATGTCCAGGTGATAACTCAAGCTTGGTTTGGTTTAGAAACCATCTTTTGTGTGGTGTCGCGATAATATTTAAATTGAGGAAGTGTGATCATAATCTTTAGGATATTTTAGCATTCCGCAGTACGTTCTAAATGCCTCCCAGCCTTCAGATGTGAGCTGAACAGTGCAGTTGCACTTGCGATGCATTTTAAATCTATGGATGAGAAAGTCTCACGCTTAGATCACACCTAGAGTCACTACGCAATAGTATGCAGCATCATCTGGATATGTATGCAACAAAAGTTCAACATTCACCTTCTGCTACCAGTTCTGTCAAGCCATATAAGCATACAGTTTGACGCATACGCTCGATAAATCCAACGTATGCACCGCACTGCAACTGCGTCTGCAAAACAAACATAGCGTTTAATTGGAAATGAATGTAATTCTGGTGTACCAAAATGTAATGACTTTGGCAGTGTGATTTTAAGGGTCAATTTTAACATCAAGGGTTGCATTAAATAGGCGCAATTTTGATGCATTTGGCAATATTCAATTAATATGCACAAAACATATAAACAAAAGCATTCACTGTAAACATTGATAGGCTACATGTCGGCCATTTAAAAAATAAATTATGTGAACTACTTAAATTTATCGACTCAGTTATTGTTTTCATGCGCAAAACCGCAAGCAACACCTGTCAAACTTTCTCACCTGTCAAGACATTTCTCTCAAAACACAAGGATGTTGATTAGCACAGGTCTAGTATTATGAGAGGACTTTGGAGTTTGACAAAGAACAGTAGGTTATTCTGGCTGGAATTGTTACTCTCCTGCCATGTAAAAATGACTGACGTGGATTCAAACGGAACTAAAATGACAGATGTGGTGTTTTGTGCTCGTGCACAAATTGTTACCCGACCTCCCCATTAAAACTAATCCAGTCCGAATAGGGCACAATGGGACCTGACCTATATCATAAAGTCCTAATAATGATAATACTAGTAATAACAATAAGGAGATCAAGGAAAAGGAGCGATATTAATATTTATAATAACATTTTGGAACAGTGTAAACACTAAATGATAAATAATACCATAGAGGCTGTTCTAAGGGAAAGTGTAAATCCTTTATTACAGCAAAGATTTTTTATTTTTTTTAAAGCTGAATTTGTGAAATTGTTTACTTGATATGAGGGTTGGCGCTCACGGAATCAGTAGGCTATTAAACAAACAGGCAACAGAAGCAGGACCTGTCTTATTTCTGTAGATATATTGATGATGTATAAAGCCAGGCATATTTAACAGATAGGTCTATAATCAATAACCTCATTAAGTTGGGGCTTTCTCTCATTTTTCATCGACAAGTCAAGGGCTGTTTTCTCGTCTCATTCTGCTGCTGCCTCCGCCTCATTGTTCTCAATACCAATATGCTGGTTAACGTTGCTATTATGCACATAGCAACATGGTCTAGGGAAAGGCGCCAATTCCACAGCGCACAAATGTGCTTCTGAAACGAGGACAGCGACCACTATCCAACGCGGGAGAAGGCACATTTTTGTTCTAAAATAATATGATTTGTGTTAGTGTTGTACCATTGTTCTTATGTAATATAACTGTATACAGTTTCAGTAGCATATGTTGTAGACTGATGCGACTGTGCCATCCTCACAGCCTCCACAATAGATCAGTCCACTCACAGGCGCAAATCAGACAGGTGTGTTGTACACAATACTTTATTTATTTTTTAAATTGCTACTGCTTAGCTAAATAAATCTTGGTCGATCAAACAATCAACCAGTCGACTAAATAGGGTCAGCCCTAATCTCAAGAGTTTAAAGGGGACTTCTTCTCATCGGCTTCTCTCCAACTTCTCCAATGTAAAATAACTCTTGGAAGGCGTTCAATTCAAAACAACTTTATTAATCCCGGAAGGTCAATTTCATTGTCAGGCTTGTTGCTTTCACTTACCCTATGTGTTCAGATGAGATGAGGGAAAGGACGCCGCTTTAGACTATGGAGAGGGACCCCATGTGCTCTATGAAAGCTTTAATGCAGAAGTGCTGCTGTTTTGAGTGACCTCTGCCACCCCTGGCCTTGACTTTTTCCCTTTCCCCAAGGTTCCTCACCTATTGCCCCAGCAAGAGGATCCTGTCGGATGAGGCACTGAAGCACGAGTATTTCCGGGAGACGCCGCAGCCCATCGACCCGTCCATGTTCCCCACCTGGCCCGCCAAGAGCGAGCAACAGAGGGTGAAGAGGGGCACCAGCCCGCGCCCCCCCGAGGGAGGCCTGGGCTACAGTCAGCTGGTGAGGCTGGGTTGAACTCTACATCCATATGTTCACCAGGGTTTAACATCTGGGCTCAGTTTCTGTCATACACAGATTATAGACCTACAGCACTCTAGTCGAGACATCCTCCCACTGCTTACTACTTCTGTTTTCAAGAATACATTATTTCCGTGGCATAACAGCAATGTACCTCATCAGCTAACGTGTGTGGCTTGTCGTCTCTCCAGGGTGACGATGACCTGAAAGACACCGGCTTCCATCTGACCACCAGCAACCAAGGGGCTTCTGCTGTGGGCCCAGGGTTCAGCCTCAAGTTCTGAGCTGCACATGGAGGACAGGACACCCTGTGTATGCAAAAAGAGAGACTAGCATGGTCACCTGACCAGACAATGAATCATGGGACATGTAGGTTTTAATGTGGCTGGGCTTATTGTGGGAATGACCTCTGGTGTCAGGGGTCAGCTTACTGCCCTCACTGTGAACCTGTGAGGGTACAGACTGGTCATGACATGAACAACGGACAAATCCGCTTAATGTCTCTTTCGGTATGGATGAATCCCAACAATTAAACAGTCACTTCTTTTAACATTCTCGACTCTTGACAAGTGCATCGAAACCAAACTACAATTTGTCAGTAGCTTAGCTCATGTTGGCTTTTTGTTTTGTTTTCCGTCTTTTTTTTACACTGCGGAAAAGGACCAGATTTTAAGTGGTTGGTATTTTTTGAGTACTGGAGCTACTGTATAATAATGAAGCAGCGTTAGATCCATGTCAATCCATCATATTGTAAGGACTTAACTGTGTGACTGATGGCTAACATACCAGGACATGTTTTTGCTAGAAATAAAATGTAAGACTCTTTTGCTGGCATTTATAAATGCTGTCTGAGCTAAGCAAACAGCACCACACACTGCCTGCCAAAGAAAAAAAGAAAGGACGTCGAGTCCAACAAAAATTCCAGCCTTGAACCCGGCACTATAGTAACCGTCCAAGAGTGATGTCCTCCTTTGCCCTGCACACTATGTCTCAGCACATTTCAGGGGAAGGAGTCCCTGATTGTCTTTGTTATTGAAGTGGCTCATGATTTTTAGACTAAACCATCAAGTTATTTGATTTCTAGCTAGAGGAAAATAAACCTTACATTCTCATTCTTGGGATACGGCTGGCTGCTCGGACTGGAACAGTTGAAAAACTTTCCCTCGTATGGGTACTCCTTAGAATCAGCAGAAATTGACATGCATTAATCAGTTTATCTGCGAGTCCCCTCTAAAGCCCTTCTGTGGAGTATTACACCTGATGTGTCAAATGAGTAGGCAAAGCATTGTGGCCACCTAAAGGATAACTAAACTAGCTGGATGTCGTAGGTGTTTCATATCTAAATAAAGGTCGAAACAGTTCATATGACTGCAAACAATGTTTTTGGTTTACGCATTTTCGATCCAGAGCATCCCAAATATGGTGGCATGTCTGGTGAGTATGCAGGCCATGGAAGAACTGGGACATTTTCAGCTTCCAGGAATTGTGTA
Source organism: Oncorhynchus nerka (assembly GCF_034236695.1). NCBI lineage: Eukaryota > Metazoa > Chordata > Actinopteri > Salmoniformes > Salmonidae > Oncorhynchus > Oncorhynchus nerka. Next base: position 30,496,205 of record NC_088415.1, on the reverse strand, counting down.
CAGATCCTTGTGACATGGGACTGTCCATTATCATGCTGAAACATGAGGTGATGGCAGCAGATGAATGGCACAACAATGGGCCTCAGGATCTCCTCACGGTATATTTGTGCATTCGAATTAATGTAATTGTGTTTTGTTGTAAGTAGCTTGTGCCTGTCCATACAATAACCCCACCGCCACCATGGGGTACTCTGTTCACAACGTTGACATCAGCAAACCGCTCTCCCACACAACGCCGTATATGCTGTTTGCATCTGAAACCGGGATTCATCTGCGAAAAGCACACATCTCCAGTGTGCCAGTGGCCATCGAAGGTGAGCATTTGCACACTGAAGTCGGTTACGGCGCCGAACTGCAGTCAGGTTAAGACCCTGGTGAGGACGACGAGCACGCAGATGAGCTTCCCTGAGACGGTTTCTGACAGTTTGTGCTGAAAGTTTCCAGTTGTGCAAATCCTCAGTTTCATAAGCTCTCCGGGTGACTGGTCTAACGATCCCCAGGTGAAGAAGCCGGATGTGGAGGTCCTGGGCTGGCATGGTTATAAGTGGTCTGTGGTTGTGAGGCCGGTTAAACATACTACTAAATTTGAATAAATTACATTGGAGGCGGCTTATGGTCGAGAAATTTAACAGTTCTGGTGGACATTCCTGCAGTCAGCATGCCAATTGTACGCTCCCTCAACTTGAGACATCTGTGGCAGTGTGTGTGAGACAAAACTGCTCATTTTAGTGGCCTTTTATTGTCCCCAGCACAAGGTGCGTCTGTTTTAATGATCATGTTGTTTAATCAGCTTCTTGATATTCCACACCCATCAGGTGGATAGATTATTTTAGCAAAGGAGAAATGCTCAAACAGGGATGTAAATAAATGTGTGCCCAAAATTTAAGAGAAATTAGCTTTTTGTGCATATGGAACTTTTCTGTGATCTTTTATTTCAGCTCATGAAACATGGAACCAACATGTTGTTTATACTGTAGGTGTCATGCATTGATGCAGTAGCTTTTAGAATGCATTACCCATGGCATAAAGTAGCCAGGCTAGTTACATTTATTTGAAATTCCTGGACAAAATTTAGAAAGGTTTGAGGCTACCCTGTGTCAGTGAGCTCTAACTTCAATGAAAAGTATATTGTTCACATAATACATAACAGAAACAATGCCAGCAGTGTATCGAATACTCCCTTGGACACAATGTAGTTTTACATCTAGATTCTATATACTACTTACCACAGAACAAAAGGGTTTATTGTGCACATATGAAAATGCATTACAAAAAAACAGACCTAAAACATGATTGTTTTGAGGGTATTGTTTAGACAATGTACATACATTAAAATATGTGCCCAAGTGAGTGAGGTCCCCGTTTTGAACAAGCAATGTTTGAGTGAAGGTGTGCTTTGAAATATAATTCCTAGAACGGACATTCCATTCAAGTCAATGTGTGAAAATGCAGTTGTCTAAGGGCTTTCCTCTTCTGGTAATTCTGTTTCTATGGTTGTGTGTTCTCTGTGCTAATACCCAGTGCTTCTATGTGCGGATGGGGGCATCACCCTCAGAAGCGCACTCGTACCCTCCAGGAGTAGTTGGTGAGGACCTTGTTCTTTTTCCTCACGATGCAGGTGTATGTGCCCTCGTTGATGGCGTTGGCCACGATACTGATGTGGTCGTCTTTTAGGGAGATGTAGCCAGGGTGGGAGTACTCCAGAATCTCTCCGTCCTTGTACCAGCTACAGAAACAGTAAAAATACATTTAAATTCAGTCCATGGTTGGTATATGATTTATTAGAATTGATATTGGGATAAATAAGACATACTCACTATACTTTGCCTGCCTTTGCTGCAATTTTCTTCCCACATCGGAAGGTGAGCTTCTTCCCCTCAGCCACCAGCTTGTGTTTGGTCCGTTGGGGGGTGGGCGTGGGGGCCACAGTGGGGAAGGGGAACTCTGAGGAAAGTTAGGGAACACAAGGTTAAAGGCTGGGGTATCCACTTCTGTATAGTCTTCGTCTTAACCAGACATGACTCGGTGTGGTATGGCATTCATTTCACAAAAGGATGTTAATGTCTTTTCATGAAATGTTTACTCCAAAAAGTAAACAAAGAAGCGCCCAGAAAATGTCTTCTTAGTTATTGTTTAATCTGATCTGGACCATACTTAAAATTATCCCCCAAGACATACACACTCAAACTAAGCATAAAAGCTATCTGCCTACATGTGCATCAAAAAACTTCATGGCAACTCCATTGTAGATGTTTTAAGGACATTCTCTATCTAGTTAATTTACCCAAGTGCTACGGCCATTTGATGAGTGTAAACACGATGTTGTGCCTCATGATCAGTTGGAAGTCTGTTTAAAAGGCAGCCACTAGTTTGGGCCGCAGAAATCCCAAATTGACCTTCCACGTCTAACACTCAAGCCACAGTCTGAAATTCCAGTGGTTTGGAGTCATACTGGAATTTTCCACAGCCGTACAACGTCTCCCAATCAACAATGAGGAACAGATTAGGAGCCAGGAATGGTATCCTTTCTCTTCTCCACATTCTCCCTTGTTACGCATATAAAACGGACAAACCCACAATCTATGGCTGCCATGGCGAGGAGGAGTCATATCCTGTTGTGCAACCGGAGGCCTCGGCCCTGATGAGACTGGTTGCGGAGGTTATGGGGATTTAAGCTGTCGAGGTGCTTCACTAAGACGCTCTGCTCGCTTGCTATAAAGCAGACCAAAATCCATCCAGAGGTAATTATTTCTGAATGAGTCTCATCCAGTGGCAAGTATCTAATCTGACTTTAAATCCGAAGGGCTGCAAACCCTCATCATGGTTCTGCATGGCTGGACTTTGTTGGCTGCGTTACAATGCATTGGCAAATGGTACAGATGCTATTCCTTGTACCAGTAGATTGGGAGTAATCTTTTTTTCCTTTGCAGTGCTGCTCTTACCGTAACAGAAATCACAGCTCGAGGGGCAGTGCTTCTGCATGAGCTTGCGCTTGCTGTCGCAATAGCCTTTCCTCGCCCAGGCTGGACAGATAAATAATCTATCCAAACATCCTACAGGGGAGGAGGAAAGAGGGATGAGAGTGCTAATTTCAGTCTACAGAAAGGAATTTGGGATGACAATCTGACTTCACATCTATAATGACTCTCACACTGTATTAAAGGTTCAACAATACTCATTAAGGCCACGTTTACTTGCAGCAGGTAGTAAATCAATTATTTGTGAAGCATCTATATAGTGCTTAGGAAGAAATCATGAATAGTCTATAAAGTCTGTATGAATTGGTTGTTTAAAGTGGGACCATTATTTTAAATGAAGATTTATTTAAGTTGAAAGATATACGACCGCTGATCGTTTTGTGCTACACAACAATATGACACGGTTTATTGTCTGTTTTACAGGGCACTTTGCTTGTGGGTGCTTGGCTTTACCATAGAGTCGGTGCAGGCCCCACACCTCGTCCTGTGTGATGAGCTTGCGCCCCGTTAGAGTTGCGTTCAGGTGCATGATGGCCTTGGGGTTCAGGGAGTGCATGAGGCCCAGGACGTGGCCAATCTCGTGAGCCGCTACATGGACCAAGTCTGTCAGCCACACCCCTGCACAAACCAACAACACAAAACAGTTCATTCTGTCTTAGTAATTGGGGTGCATCTCAATAGTCGAAAGTAGCTAAAGTCATTTCCCTCATCCACTGAACTATACACATGAAAGCTAGTTCAAAGTGGCATAACAACATATGGCTTTCACCTATACCTGTCTTTTCAGATCAGTGTCGATGAAGCAGACGGCTACTGAGACACGGTTAATCTAACAACAACGGCAAACTCAAACTACGCTTCTAAATTCACAGTATCTTCCAACCATAACACAATTAGGCACAGTATTACACTGTGGACTATTCCAGCTTCAAGACATAATTACCAACTACAGTGTGCATGATTTTCACTTTACAACCCTGTGCATTTGACTAATTCAACTGGACATCCAGCAAGTAGCTTTGGTGCTGAGGGCACAACAGCAGCTTACAAAAATCAGGAAAGAGATCAACCAAGGTGCCTGCCTTTTTTCCAGCTGAAGCGCATGTTTCCCAGAATCCAATACTCATGGTCGTCAAAGTGGATCTCGCCCGTCGGAGGGAAGAAAGCATGTGCCAGTTCGCCGGTGATGCCGTCGAAACAGTGGTGCAAGTAGGACTGCAGACAGTCTGTGTGGTTGATGGGGTAGAAGCCTGCCAAAAAGAGACAGAGCTGTGCCTCAGACAGCGCAACCAAGAGGGGAACCTCTCCAGCCTCTATCTCATTCTACATACAATAGAGTCTAGAAGATGATGGATTTCAAACTTCTTAACCCACTGAGGATGACTGTCATTTTTCACACTTGCATCAAGTATTTATGCTGGAACAAGACTCCCAGATCATGGTACTCCCACTCTGATGGCTTCAGCATGATTTAGATCATTTTAAAATGATTACACATGCTTGGAAGGTGTACAGGACTCTTTATCATACAAATAGAGCCATGAATCATGCTGAACATAGATAACTAGACAGTAGAGGGAGATTTGTTCATTTCAAATGCTTAGGGCATTTCAAACACATGTCACTGTATAGTCCTACTATATTATATGCCAGTCATCATGCCTGATATACTTTAGGTGGGGGCACAACAACATATACCTATCTTGATGTCTGCCTCCTGGTCAGCGGGCACCTCTCTAAAGCTGAAGGGCGAGACATCACTCCACATAGTGAAGGCTTTGGCAATGCCACGGCGCGTGTCACTGGCATTCATCAGGTTCCTTGGGAAAGAGAGCAGCCTGCACAGACACAATGCCATTATCTGGGGAAACCACTTGGCATATTACAACAGCAGAAATCAGTAAAAGCAATTGGAGCTATCATAAAGCTCTAAGACAGCTGTCCCTTGTAAATATGTCTGAAGTCAATTCAAACAGCATTTCCTTTTGTTTTTAGACAGTAAATGTTTGGTAAGAAAGGAGGGTGAAATAAAATAATCTCCAAACTTGTAAGTGAGCTTGAACTTGTCCCATTTGAGTTTCTCAGGGGTGAGGGTGTAGCGCTTGTTCCTGGAGAGGTGGAGAACCTGCGTGCGGGCATCTTTGCGAATCCCAATCATTAACACACCAGAGGTGTGAACTTCTTCCTTGGACAAAAAAAATTGTAGATTAACCACCAGAGATTTGGCGCTACCAGTTAGGAGCGAGGAGAGGAGTTTCAACCTACTGGACATGTCACATCAACATCCAGATGTAATTTATATTTATGACCGGGATCTGGATTCCCAGCAAACAAATGTTGGTTTCCAAAACTTTGTGTGAAAGTTATTTTTCAAAGGAAAACCTTTAGGAAACATTACAGATATATTCTGTGTTCACTGGGTTGGCCTTAAGTGAGCCTTTTTAAATGTTTTATTATACTGAACAAAAATATAAACGCAACATGTAAATTATTAGTCCCATGTTTCATGAGCTGAAATAAAAGATCCTAGAAATGTTACATACACACAAAAAGCTTATTTCTCTAAAATGTTGTACACAAATTTGTTTACATCCCTGTTAGTGAGCATTTCTTCTTTGCCAAGATAATCCATCCACTTGACAGGTGTGGCATATCAAGAAGCTGATTAAACAGCACAATCGTTAAACAGGTGCACCTTGTGCATGGGACAATAAAAGGCCACTCTAACGTGTGATGTTTTGTCACACAACACAATGCCACACATGTTGCCAGAAAAATGAATGTTAATTTCTCTTCCTCCAACATCGTTTTAGAGAATTTGGCAGAAAGTCCAACTTGCCTCAAACACAGACCACGTGTATGGTGCCGTGTGGGTGAGAAGTTTGTTGGTGTCAACATTGTGAACTGAGTACTCCATGGCGGCAGCGGAGTTATGGTATGGGCAGGCATAAGCTACAGGCAACAAATACTATTGCATTTTATCTATGTCAATTTGAATGCACAAAGATACCGTGACAAGATCCTGAGGCCCATTGTCGTGCCATTCATCCGCCGCCATCACCTCATGTTTCAGCATGATAATGCATGGCCCCATGTCACAAGGGTCTGTAAACAATTCCTGGAGGTTGAACATTTCCATGGTCTGCATACTCACCAGATATGTTACTCATTGAGCATGTTTGGGATGCTCTTGATCGACATGTACAACAGCGTTTTCCAGATCAACTTGTACGACAATGTTTTCCAGTTTCCACCAATATCCAGGAACTTCGCACAGTCATTGAAGAAGAGTGGGACAACAGGCCACAATCAACAGCCTGATCAACTCTATGTGAAGGAGATATGTCTCGCTGCTTGAGGCAAATGGTGGTCACACCAGATACTGACTGGTTTTCTGATCCACACCCCTACTTTTTTAAAAAGGTATCTGTGACCAACAGATGCATATCTGTATTCCCAGTCATGTGAACTCCATAGATTAGGACCAAATTAATTTATTGCTAATTGACTGATTTCCTTATTTGAACTGTAACTAAGTAAAATCTTTGAAATTGTTGCATGTTGCGTTTTAGATTTTTGTTCAGTAGGTAATTAACCTAGTGTTTGCCTTTGTGTTTATGAACTACACATAGCTAGTGCTTAGTATTTTATCACTCTTAGTGTTCCTGTCTTCGTGGTTGACTGACAGATTATTAAGATATGACTGACTTGATCCAGTGTCTGAACCAGACCACAGAACCAAGGACCAGGAGAATATTGCTAACAACATGAGATGGAATAACAGAAGTATTCATGGAAGGAACTTGAGAAACTGGACAAAAACAGTGGAGATCCCCGATAAGTAAAACGTAGTAACACTTTACTTGAAGGGGGTATACATAAAGCATGAATAAAACCTTTATGATACTAGTCATTACACCTTCATTCATGTGTCTGCAGTATCATTCATTAAAAAATGCATAACACATTTATTCAACGTCATTTGCCTTTTTACTGCCACAGCACCCAACCCTCTGACACACTTCAAGTAGCAGGCTGAGAGCAGCACAGAATGAACGTTGTACTGTAATCTACTTACACTGTTAGTTGAACTGACAGTTGTGATTCATGGCGTTAATTTATACAGCATTTATAGTTATAATGTTCCAAATCTAAACAATCAACAGTTCCATGCTGCAAGGGTTCTGGTTTGACGAGACCAGCTGAGGACACTCAACTCTATTGTGATTCTGCAGTTTCTAGAGCTATTATCCCAATGCCTTGCATGTGAATGTTACATGTTACATTTTCATGCAAGGGCATTCCATTTTGTAGAAAAGGAAGTGGTCAGCAGTAAAACTGCTCTCCAAACTTTAAGTATGATACATTTTGCAGGTACAATATGTCTGATGTCCCTTTGGGGAGGGGCAAATGAGACTCTCCAAATAATAACACAAGGATTCTATTCTTGTTTTACAGCTGTGAAAGGCCAGCTATAGGTGCTTACTGTTTAAGAGTGTTTAGAAATATGTTGTGACTTTGTTTTTATATAATACTAATAGAATGTAAAATGTACAGTTACAGTATACACTACCGTTCAAAAGTTTGGGGTCACTTAGAAATGTCCTTGTTTTTGAAAAATAACATCAAATTGATCAGAAATACAGTGTAGACATTAAGGTTGTAATTGACTATTGTAGCTGGAAACGGCAGATTTTTTATGGAATATCTACATAGGTGTACAGAGGCCCGTTACCAGCAACCATCACTCCTGTGTTCCAATGGCACGTTGCATTAGCTAATCCAACTCGCCAGTCTAAACACCAGTCTCAACATCAACAGTGAAGAGGCGACTCCAGGATGCTGGCTTTCTAGAAAGAGTTCCTCTGTCCAGTGTCTGTGTTATTTTGACAATCTTAATATTTTCTTTTTATTGGCCAGTCTCTGATATGGCTTTTTCTTTGCAACTCTGTCTAGAAGGCCAACATCCTGTAGTCGCCTCTTCACTGTTGACGTTGAGACTTGTGTTTTGCAGGTACTATTTAATGAATCTGCCAGTTGAGGACTTGTGACGTGTCTGTTTCTCAACTAGACACTCTAATGTACTTGTCCTCTTGCTCAGTTGTGCACCGGGACCTCCCACTCCTCTTTCTATTCTGGTTAGAGACAGTTTGGGCTGTTCTGTGAAGGGAGTAGTACACAGCGTTGTACGAGATCTTCAGTTTCTTGGCAATTTCTCGCATTGGAATAGTGTTAATTTCTCAGAACAAGAATAGACTGACGAGTTTCAGAAGAAAGGTCTTTGTTTCTGGCCATTTTGAGTCTGTAATCGAACCCACAAATGCTGATGCTCCAGATACTCAACTAGTCTAAAGAAGGACCGCTTTATTGCTTCTTTAATCAGAACAACAGTTTTCAGCTGTGCTAACAATAATTGCAAAAGGGTTTTCTAATCATCAATTGGCTTTTTAAAATGATAAACTTGGATTAGCTAACACAACGTGCCATTGGAACACAGGAGTGATGGTTGCTGATAATGGGCCTCTGTAGCCTTTGTAGATATTCCATAAAAAATCTGCCGTTTCCAGCTACAATAGTCATTTACAACATTAACATTAACAATGTCTACACATCAATTTGATGTTATTTTAATGGACAAAAAATGTGCTTTTCTTTAAAAAAATAAGGACATTTCTAAGTGACCCCAAACTTTTGAACAGTAGTGTACACTTTGACTGATTATCCAATAACTTTAGGTGACTTCATTATCGGGGACTTTTATGACAAGTGAATAAGCTAATTTAGCCTATCTACAGATCTACTCCACAGTCCTTATCATCAACGATAAGGGATTGGACCAACATGACCTGACCAAGTTCAACATTTACATACAAATACAGTGGAAATACAACCCCCAAAAATGGCTATTTCTAAAAATATGAATTTATACTATTAAAATATCTATATGAAAATTAAATATTTTTTCTCCGAGAAATAATGTAGATACTATATGTAAAGGACGTCACGCTGCTTGCCACGCTGCTGATTCAGCCCATACCTGGCGCTAACTCGGGGCCTCTGCCATGCTAGCACACGTGACCGCCCTCCTGAAGTGTCTTACCAGTCGGAAAAAGCTATTCGCTGGCACAAGTGGGGACACTTCAGGCTGAGGAGTAAGTTTCACACATCCCCATGTGCTACATATGCATTCCTTTTTTAATGTTCCTCAATCCTCAGGAAAACAAGGGCTATGCCAAGAGCTGAGGCCTAGACACCAGGACGAACACCAGAGGAGCCCTGCAGAAGACTGAAGTCTTCCTGCCACACTGATAACAGAGTCAAGGAAACATGCACTACAAAAGAAGAGGACATAGCCTAGAAGTTGGAGCAGGCATTCCACTTAAATTGGAGCAATGTGAGAACAGTCCATGATTTCTTGAAGCTACATGTTGTTCTAAGCTGTACCATTTGCTACACCATTTCTTCCTATGGAAAACAACTGAAAATGTTCCAAAACAAGTGCACTAGAGATAACATTTAGAACCTGATCATCAGTGCTCGACCAACATGCTAAGCTCCTCTTACTGTGCTCTCCTTTGAAGATTCCCAAACTGTTTGCCCCTGGTTTATTAATCAAGGATTCTGAGAAGTCTGCATTTGACTTAGTGTGAATTAATGAACAATATAAGATACTTTTAGAATAGCTAACTTGGTATAAGTGAGGGTTAAGACTTCATCCAGCCAGATCAAAACAGTTTTATTGTGGCTACAATGCAATAAGAATAGTTGGTTTTTCCTCAACTGGGACAAAAATCAGGGCAAAACCAAGGATTGCTCCAATTATATAATATGAATAGGCTACATTATAAATTATATGTATAATTACTGATTATATGAAGGAATTTCAGTCTGATGAAGTTGAACCAAAAATGTGATTTATATTACAATTAAATTGTATTTATTTATTATTTGCTCATTTGTCACCAATCAGGTAGACACTGAAAAAAACTAGTCAAAATAAAATGAAAATATTGTTGCCCTAAACGGGTTTAATCATCCAGCATCTTGATCATAATTTATTCCAGCATAACCTGTTCAGTATAGAAACTGAATGAAGTATTCAGCAGTGCAATTAAAGGAGGTATCAAGTTAGAAAGTTGAATTCTCACACCATACCTCTATTCTCCAGGTGGGAAACGCCGTGGTTTCTTGCATCCCTTCAAACAGAATCCCAAGCACCGCCACAGCCAGCAGAAGAGCACTGAAGTCGCCTCTTTGTAAACTTCTGAACGTCTGACACACCATCGTTGCGATATCACCTTCCATAAAAAAAATCCCTAAACAAAGACAGACTAGTCAATTTCACCACCATCTATCCGCATGGATATCAATGGCCATCCAATGCATCATTTTATTTGACAAATTAATTTTAAATTGAGGATAACGGAGGATAACGGTGTTAAGGCTGGAATCCTTGGTCACCCGCCGCCAGCTCCAGGCTGCATCAAACGTTGCAGCTTTCTATACAACCTTCGGCCGCAGCGCTATTCCGCAGTCTGCCAAATGGTTTCACATTACTTTAAATGGAGGTCAGAGTTTGACAAGTTTAAATGGAAAGGATACCAGTGCACGTAGTCGACAATCTTAAATTTTGATTTAACTATTCTTTTTGCAAGTCGAAAATCTTATATTTTGATTGAACTATTATTTTTCCATGCTTATTAATCTAGAAGTTCATAACAGAGATTTGATCATGGATTTAAAAAAATGTAGGCCTGCTCAAATACCTATGTGTGGGTCTCTCATTTTAGCTGAGGAATACGCATAGGGCAATAGGTTGACTTTCATTTTTATTGAACCTTATTTAAATATTTTCTGACTCTTAATTAAAAATGCTATATTTTTTTGCTCTAATTGCATAGGAAACGGGTATATCTGTGACAGGCTATTGCCTGATGCAAGCAACAAATATTTCTCAAATTATATTTTAATTTGAGTAAATTACCTACATCAAATGAATTGTGAAAATGTATGTCAGTAGGCCTATGCTGATAGGCATATATTCTACAGATCTGTGTAAAACTCGTGCGTTTGTGAAGGCCCAAAACACGCAATTTGAGTCTGGGCTGCATTCGTATTCAGCAACGTTCAAAAATGATTGGAAAACAAATTGCTTCACAAGTGTTTTTTAAGAGAGTATGGTATTTGCCCTGCGATGATGGTCTGAATTTAGTTGAACGTTTTCCCCCGTTTACGAATCTGGGTGGGATAGTGAGAGATCGCACTGAACCACCACCAGAGAATCAATAACTTCCTGGCCTGCCTTAGTATTTCTAATACATCCGTTGGTGCGAGTGTAAAAATAAGCGATATTTTAAATCCCACATTTTTCAAGATATTTTTCTTATTTTATTTAAATGTTCTTATTGGGGAAAGGCTTCTTCTTGCACATGTCATCTACAACACCCGGAACGCAGATCACATTGAAGTGTGTTTCTAACGGCGCCTATTTACGTCTGCACTCACTCAATAGGGTTGGACGAAATGTCGTCCGTCAGGGTTAACTGTGATCAGCCAGTGAAATATTCTCGAAATTGACACGTAGCAAGTTTACCAATGGAGTAGGGTCAGCCCTGTGGTTAGGTAGCGGTCACATAAATATGTTGTTACATGGCGTGAAATAGTTTATCAGATAACGGATACATATAACAGGTAAAGTCTGGTTTCGGACACTTAATTTGGCCCTGGTTTTTGGCTTGCTAATAGCACACTGGATAGTTAGCTTTAATCCTTTAATCTATGTAGTTGACTATCCAGCAGCGCAATGCTTTAAATGCCAATTTTGCGAGGTTGTAGGGAGCAAGCAATGTGACCATCCAACAGGTGTGTTGTACAATTCACAACATGGTGCATTGAAATTCAGGTGATCCTACTAGCATATATCTAGCTACTCGGGAACTACTGGAAATAAACAGACTCGTTTGCTACCTACCTTTTAGCATGTAGTAGCACGCGTTAATCCTGCTCAACAACAGCAAAACATTCTGGTCTCACGCTCTTGCAACCCTTCAATTATGACGGACCATACAAAAACTACTCCATACTGGTTTTCAATAACTTAAAGAGCCTGTATTCTGATGCACTTGTTCATTAAATGAGATGTTCATTGTACATAAATGACATTCTATGTGTGACCTCTGTAATTCTGTTACAGGTTTACCTTCTGTTTCTTTGTTTTGTGGACCCTGGCAGAGGTATGGCTGTGGGGCAGAAACCAAGCAGTACAGAGACAATTGTTTTGGCTGGATTGAATGGACATAGTGAGACAAGGCACACCGGTTTGAATGACACTCTGCAGAATCACTCTGCCGACCAGCGAAGCTCGGGGAGGGCCAGAGTCAGACGCGACATGAGGAACAAGTGTGCTGCTTATGTGCTGGCCCTGCGGCCGTGGAGTTTCAGCGCCTCCCTCACACCGGTGGCTCTGGGCAGTGCCCTGGCCTACAAGCTGGAGGGCTCTGTGGACTTGGTCATCCTCATGGTGTGTGCCGTGGCAGTGCTGGTGGTGCACGGGGCAGGGAATCTGGTTAACACTTACTATGACTTCTCTAAAGGGATTGACCACAAGAAGAGCGACGATAGAACTCTGGTGGATGAGATCCTGGCGCCGCAGGACGTGGTCATGTTCGGAGCGCTGCTCTACTCTCTGGGCTGCTTGTGTGCCACCCTGCTCTACTTTCTCTCCACGTTGAGGATGGAGCATCTGGCCCTTATTTATTTTGGAGGGCTCTCCAGCTCTTTTCTGTACACGGGAGGTGAGCTTGGCATTAACCTGTTTCAAAATGTACTGACATTATTTCCCTCGCTTTATTTACAAGTACACACACTAATATCCAGATTCTTACGATACCTTCCTTGTCCTGTTTCCAGGCATTGGTCTTAAGTATGTGGCACTGGGGGACGTGGTGATCCTGATCACGTTTGGCCCCCTGGCGGTCATGTTTGCCCACGCTGTGCAGGTGGGTTACCTGTCTGTCCTGCCTCTGGTCTACGCCGTCCCACTGGCCCTCAACACAGAGGCTATCCTCCACAGCAACAATACCAGAGACATGGACTCTGACAAACAGGCGGGCATCGTCACTCTGGCCATTCTCATTGGGCCCACGTTGTCCTACATCCTCTTCAACCTCCTGCTGTTTGTCCCTTATGTGCTCTTCTGCATCCTGGCCACCCACTACACCATCAGCATGGCCCTGCCCCTGCTCACGTTGCCCATGGCCTTCCCCCTAGAGAGGCAGTTCCGCAGCCAGTGCTATTCCAAGATCCCCCAAAAGACAGCCAAGCTCAACCTCCTGATGGGACTTTTCTATGTCTTTGGGATCATTCTGGCACCTCAAGGCAGCTTACCGCTACTGTGATTGAATTGTAGCTTCTTTTATAGCTTTTTGTTGTTGTTGAAATGCAGACTAGTTTATGTACATCTTTGTATTTGTAATTATTTACTTGAGTTCAAAGGCTTTAATGTATTGTCTAATTTATACGTCCAGAGAAACAGTTTAGTTACTCTTCTTTAATACTGACAGATATAACCAGATGCATAACTGGTCCAGTATTTTGCATAGTTCTGTGTATCGACTGAAGTCTGAGGTGCTCAGACTCATTTGCTATAAGACTACAGTACAGAGGACATTTCAAGTCCTGATGCCTCAAAATGAGGACAGACATTGAAGAAACGGTTGCAGCGGGCCCTCAGACTTGCTACCGGTGATGCAATTCTTCAAAATGTCAATAAACAAAATCTAAACCATTTCATCTCTGTAAACTGAAATTAAATGTCTGTTTTTTTTGGTTATGTTAGGACAATAGCCTGATTTATTAGTCAGGGTTTGAGGTTAAAATTATGAATTCCAATGTTTTTATTTGGGGGGGGGTGTATGAGATGGTAGCTTTGTAATTATCAGGTTTTGCAGTCATGGTTTGGAATTTCCATTTTACTTTGTTAGACAGAGGAGTGCAACCATTAATCGATCCAGTCTATAAACAAATATGAATGAATGTACATGGATATGCCCCCAAATGATCCAAATCTCAGCCTAATTTGCATCAGACCAGTTAGTGATCTTTTAGGATTTTACTATTAAATGTATGTTTTGGGAAGTTATGGATTCATTAAGAAATGTCATCTATTGTGTTCCTCACATAATGACATTTTAAAAAAAGAATAGACTGCAAAAAATGTAATGTTTTTATTTATGTACTTCAGGTTCTTGCTGTCAGAATTTGATATTGAAATCCTTTTTGACTATTTCAGAGAAGACTATAGTTTTACATTTTTTTAAAGGGTTTTGAAATATGCATTGTAAATGGGGCCAATGCCCATTCTCTGCCACAGCTTTCTGTTGAGCTCCAAACTTCAGGTTTGAATAAGACCTCAATTCACCAATTGGAGCCAGTGCTTATCAGTTGGTGGTCTGTTGATATCTCTCTAGTGGTGTGGGGACTGTGCTTTGGCAAAGTGGGTGGGGGTATTGTCGGATGGGGCCACAGTTGCCCCCGACCCACCCCTGTCTAAGCGTCCAGTATGTATACTGCAATAGTCTATGTGCCAGTCTATGTGCTAGGGTCAGTCTGTTATATCTGGTGTAATTCTCCTGTCTTATCTGGTATCCTGTGTGAATTTTAAGTATGCTGCCTCTAATTCTCCCTCTTGTCCCGGAGGACCTGAGCCCTAGGATCATGCCTCAGGACTACCTGGCCCGATGACTCCTGGCAGTCCCCAGTCCACCTGGTTGTGCTGCTGCTCCAGCTTCAACTGTTCTGCCTGCGGCTATGGAACCCTGACCTGTTTACCGGACGTGCTACCTTGTCCCGGACCTGCTGTTTTCGACTCTCTGCTGCACCTGCTGTCTCGACCTCTGAATGCTCGGCTATGAAAAGCCAAGTGACATTTCCTCCTGAGGTACTGACCTGTTGCACTCTCTAAAACCACTGTAATTATTTTTTGACCCTGCTGGTCATCTATGAATGTTTGAACATCTTGAAGAACAATCTGGCCTTAATGGCCATGTACTCTTATCATCTCCAATCGGCACAGCCAGAAGAAGACTGGCCAGCCATCAGAGCCTGGTTCCTCTCTAGGGTTCTTCCTAGGTTCCTGCCTTTCTAGGGAGTTTTTCCTAGCCGCTGTGCTTCTACATCTGCATTGCTTGTTGTTAGGGGTTTTAGGCAGGGTTTCTATATAACACTTTGTGACATCTGCTGATGTAAAAAGGGTTTTATAAATACATTTGATTGATTGACTTGTATCCATTTGTAAATAACTTGTGTTTTATATGGAACAGGACTGGGACATGACCATTGGACTTGTCAGCCAAACTACTCAGTCTGATGGTAAGAATATGCATCATGTTAACTTACTAAATGTAGAAATGCCTTTATAGACGGTGTTGTAAAAAGCCATACCGGTATAACTTAAAAGAGCAATCTGTAGTTGCTACATAAATGTTTTCAAACTAATAATATTGTACCCATTGATTCTTGAAGAATATAACTTAGAAATGCCTCATGAGCTTAGTTCAATTGTTGTACCCCATCAGAAGCCAACATAAACCAATGTTTGTAAATAAAGTCAATGTAAACCAACACCATACACTGAGTGTACAAAACATGAACACCAGCTCTTTCCATGACAGACTGACGAAGTGAAAGTTATGATGCCTTATTGATGACACTTGTTAAATTCACTTTAATCAGTGTAGATGAAGGGGATGGGACAGGTTAAAGAAGGATTTTAAAGCCTTGAGACAATTGAGACATTAATTGTGTGTGTGCCATTCATAGGGTGAATGGGAAAGAAATAATATTGAAGTGCTTTTGAACGGGGTATGGTAGTAGGTGCCAGGCGCACCGGTTTGTGTCAAGAACTGCAACGTTGCTGTTTTTTTCACGCTCAACTGTTTCCCGTGCTTCTTGATATTAGGAAGGTGTTCTTAATGTTTTGTACACTGTATAGTCTCACTACATGGGTAAAACTAATGTTGAAAACGTGGATGGTCAGCCTTGCATCCATAGCTCTGTCTATTAATTTGAGAGTGGTTACATTTCTCCAACCCCATCCCTCAACCTTTGACCTAAACTGGGGTGGGGATGAGCTTTGTTATTGTTTCAACTGCAGATTGCCTCTTTAAAAGGCTATTTATCGCCACACCCTACCATTTAGTATAGAACTACCATTTAGTATAGAACCCCCTCTACTTATCGCTTATCTGAAAAAAAGGTACAAAGGGAGAAAAGTTATTTGTTCAACCAAACCACAGACAACCTTTTGCAGTTCTAAAGCTTCAGCCTCACCCCACCAGGTGCATAATAGCTATCCACCATTTCAATGTTTTACAACTGAAGTTGTATTTAATAATGAATAACAACTTTACAAATACATAAATATGCCACTCAGTAGATGCTTGTATCCAAAGCAAAGTTTGAGTGCATACCAGTATGTGATCCCTGCAGGATTTGAACCGTCCACCTTGTCATTGCTAGCGACAAACTCTTATAAACTGAGCCACACTGGACCAAATGCTCTTTCCTCCATCTTTCATTTCTTCCTTGAGACAATTATTGTTCTGGTTAGGCTGGGGCCTGTTCGGGAATATCTAGTCCATCTCAATAAAATAATTATACTCTCCTTGAAAAAAGAAGTCTAAACTCCATGATAAGAGAATCATCATGTCTCCTCTATTTCATTACATTTCTATCTGCACTGCTCAAAATGCTTCCACCACCTGAGTTAAGCCCCTGCTCTCATGTGGCTCTGTCATCATCCACTCATGAGCAGTTTGTCATATGCAAGTCCATTTGTGTGTTTGTACCATATGTGTTCCTGATGAAGAGGGCATGAGGTTGTTATGTTCGGCTAAGGACAGGGATGGTTTATGATACAGGCCTTGCTAAGAACAGGCTGTCTAGCCTCATCAGTGTGCTCTGCAGCAGAGCGAGATAATTGACCCATTAAAAGCACAGACGCTGAATTGGGAATAGTGAGGCGCTCGCACAATGTTTTGTCTGCATTTCTACCGTTGCTTATTACACCATTATCCAACTCTAACGTTGGATAATGGTGTCCCGTCATTTGTAATTATCAATAAGCCGAGGTCTAAAGTAATAAATTACAATGGCTCTTGTTACTGTTATTGAGTAGCTTTTCTTCTACTTTTTTAAGTAAGTCTACTTCTTGATTAAAATGTAATTTAAGGAGCAGTACTTCTATTTGAGTATGATATTTCAGTACTCTTTCCACCCTTGTTTTGACAGGTGACACCATTGACTCAAGACATCAATATTTGTCTTAAATATCAAATAAAAATTATCATTTTGAAACACTGCCTCTCAAATAATTTTCATACATATAGGTAGGGACCAGGAAATATTGGCTCAATGTGGAGACATTACCATGTGTCGACATATATAAGCTTAAGCTTAAACAGATAGGCTGCGTTTACACTAACGTGGTCTCGGGGCATTTCGTCTTATTTTGTACGTAAATCCGTGACACTCCATTTAGTATGAAATATTAGGTTACATTATGAATGGAATAGAGGTCGTACAATATCATACATCTTACCTGGACGTAAAATAGTATACGAATTGGATGAGGTAACTTTGCGGCTATAGAACCCTGACCTGTTCACCGGACGTGCTACCTGTCCCAGACTTGCTGTTTTCAACTCTCTAGAGACAGCAGAAGCGGTAGAGATACTCTGAATGATCAGCTATGAAAAGCCAACTGATATTTACTCCTGAGGTGCTGACTTGTTGCACCCTCGACAACTACTGTGATTATTATTATTTGACCATGCTGGTCATTTATGAACATTTGAACATGTTGGCAATGTTCTGTTATAATCTCCACCCGGCACAGCCAGAAGAGGACTGGCCACCCCTCATAGCCTGGTTCCTCTCTCGGTTTCTTCCTAGGTTTTGGCCTTTCTAGGGAGTTTTTCCTAGCCAACGTGCTTCTACACCTGCATTGCCTGCTGTTTGGGGTTTTAGGCTGAGTTTCTGTACAGCACTTTGATATATCAGCTGATGTAAGAAGGGCTATATAAATAAATTTGATTTGATTTCAATACATTTGACTTACCATACATCTTGGAAGACGAGACCAGGTTCCTTGTTGTGGAGAGGAGAATTTACATTGGTGGTTATGGGAACTAACAACAAAATTTGAAAAGGTTAGAACTAAAATCACAAAGTTAGGTGAATTGACCTAAGCTTAGAATAAGGGCAAAGGTTAGCTAAAGTTGTCCCCGATTCTCCTCGAACATGCAACCTTTAGATTGCTAGAAGATCGCCGATTACGCCCACCCACCCTCTTTAACCCTACTTTTGTTTCTGTCCATAGTAACTAAACCATTAGTAGGTATCAAGTCTTGGAGGGGCTCAGAAATGCATAAAGTGTTTCATATTGTAGGCTGTTTAAACAGGCAGCTCAATTGTGATCGATTGCCCAATTATTGGCAAAGGATTTGATCTGATTAGACAAAAGACCAATTCATGGAGAAAAAAAGATTAGGCTGCCTGTGTTAATGTAGTCATAATGATCTGATCTTGACCACATGACCAAAAATGTTTTTTGAAAAGACACTATATGAATTTAATCCTGGCCTGAATGAGGAAAACTCATTTGGGCAGAATTCCAGGGATCCTTCTCAATTATTCTTCCTCAATGACTTACAGAGGTGATAAGGAAGGCCTAAATTCAATTGGATCGAGCAATAACCAGCAACAGCTGACACCCACATAGCTGGCGGTGTCGGAGTGGTCAAATCTGTGAGCAGCTGCTCTTGTGATCATTGTCAGAAATCTACACCCCTCCAACTCACAAAAGTTCCGAATTAGAAAGTCTAGGCTATATAGAAATAATGACGCTCAAATTGAAAATCATTCAATTGAGGATTATATCAGTTTAATTGTGTAGATTACATCTCACATCCCAGCGTTCAAACTTGTAAACAAGGCTACAAGGGATTTCCGTTCAGCCAATGGCAATGTCCGCTTTAGGTATAATGCCGGGAGCCGCTTGTGGATTTGAAAATTAGAAAAAGTTACAATTTAACCTGGACCTCAGTCTCAAAATATGCTAATATGCTAACCTCACCAGGTGGCAGTGTAGACAATTAGGCCTAAGAACTGGCACACAGCAGCATTTAGCTGAACACACTACTACTGTGTTCAAGAGAAACACTTTAAATGTTGTCATTCAACGAGCATGAAACTTCAGTCACAAACCGTGGTTTAATTGAGCCAGAGTTACCCGCAGCGGGGCTCCTGCACCTTGGGCCCAAGGGAGAGCCAGGTGGATCCGAGCTCCAGCACATAACATTTCAAAATATTAAAGTATGATAAAACATCATGTCAATCAATCAGTTTAACTCAAAATAATACCTTTACCCAACTCTAATTACCCCAATTTACACTTATTGTGAGTAAACTAAATTTGAGTAAGAATACATGAATATACTATTTGAGTTGGATAAACATATTTCAAGTTAGATGGTTGACATGCCGGGAGGAGACAGTGACTGATTAAGCACAGAACACAATCCTTATAAAACAGTTCCATATTTATTGCAAAATATTTTTGTACAGAATACAACTGAAAAAAACATTAACATAAGAATGGACAGTAAGGCCAACAGAACTTCAAGTGCTGTACTGTACACACACCAATAGTAACATTTGTTGCTTAAATATTATGTATGTACTTCTCATAGCAAACCTCTAGTGGTATATTTCAAAACCTCCTGGTTCTTCTAAAGTATTATTACCTTTACCTGTGCACAGAGACTACTCACATGACCCCAGATGACAATATTTGATTATCTAATTCATTCAATCAGAAATGCTCGCTATACTCATGACAAAAAAAAAAATGTTTGGGCTCCACATTTTTTTTGATTGATATACTTTGGATCAGAATTCTTTAATATCAATTGTTAATCAGAAGCGCCGTCTCAAATGACATCCTATTCCCTATGTAGTGCACCACCTTTTACCAGAGCCACGCACATCCTTTTGAAGATTTGGCACTGGTGCAATGTTAGTAGTACTTCTGAGTAAACCTTACTTTCCTCTCTCCCATGCAGCTTTACAAGGCAGAGGTTACATTTTTCTGACATTCAAATGTACATCTTAATTGGCTCTCCCAAAGTTGGGATCTAATGTTACAAAACCCCTGTCACTGGAAGTTTACAATAGAAAAATTAAATAGAAGATTAAAATATATCAATTTTTTTTAATGCATAAGCCCTTCGGAAAACAAACCAAACATTACAAAGGATGATTAACGATAAAGTACAATCCAAAATGCTTTGCCAAACACAGATTGGGGAGGGTTTCTTCCAGGTAGGATGACTATGATGTGAGACAGACATCTGTTTGAGAGAAAAAAGATACATGACAAGAAAACAGAGTCCAAAGGCTGCCAAAATTCCACATTGTGACGAAATAAAGAAAAAGCAAATACATGCTCATTATTTTCTGGCTCAGCTTTGGTAGAAGTTCACACACCTCGCTTGATCAATAATCGTTCCTGTTCTGTATTGGAGGATTGATTCATCATCGTGTACAGTATCAGTGTTCTTCCTCTATTTAGAGGACACAAAGGCCTCCAGAAGTCAAAAGTCATTCTGTCCAAAAAGAGTCCAAAGTTGACCTAAACATAATGACAAACCTCTCTGCACCACCAAATGGGCTGAGCCCTGTCTGAGGCTGAGTGTGATGATGCTAGCAAGCAGGTCTGTGGGCTGTGTAGTACAACACTACACACTGAGGAGTATAACAGACGCTCAGGTTCAGATGAACAACAGACACAGGCTTCGATTATGCTTTCGATACATATCTATAAAGAACAAAGCCGATGGGTATCTGGGTGATGGTATAATGAAAATTAGTTGCACTTTGTCATCTGACAAAGTCTTTCCTTTGAAGCAGCACGCAAACCCCTCTCTACGATGGTGTAATTTAAACAATTTCATACCTAAAGCAGGAAAGGTATGTTGGACCGAAGTGAACTTATCCACAGGTCTATTCTGCTATAAAAGCTCTAGCTGTTGTGTTACCAGATCTCAACTACAAGTCCCTTAATGAAGACACACCAAATTGTCAGATGGCTCCAACGTAAAAAGGGTTGACAAAAAAAAACATTCCGTAACCTTTGATACTAGAAGTGTTTCAATGAATCAGAACCCTGAGTAGAGAAGGACATAGGCTTGGGTGAAATTTCAGCAGAAATCCTTTTTTTACTGAGCAAACACCAAAAATAATATGACTTTAGCTAAATAGAAACACCTTTAGACATAAATAACTAATTACTGGTACAGTACTAATTACTGGTACTCTTAAAACCACACATCTAACCAAACCCACAACACAGTCTTCAGCTTAGAATATGCATATACTCATGCATATATAAAGTGTGTATTTTCCCCTTGTGTACGTACAGCAAGCGTGAGGGGCTATACAGAGGAGCCTTTAGTTATACCATCACCCTCAGGAGACTAACACTGATAACAAAGAGCTTCATACGAAGGAGAGCAAACATAATACACCGGATTCAATACAGGGAGACATCAGCCAGTTCTCTGCAGCCTTGTAAACAGGGTAGGCAAGACAGGCAAACAGGGGGAACAGGGTGGGATGCAATCTAACAGGGAGTAACAGACATCCTCTTAGAGCAGCACGGGTGATGGACTATTCAGAGGGACTTCCTCCCTGGTTCGTAGGGATGTCCTCCTTGTGGACCAATGGGAATGGAGCTTGCAGCACTACTGCCTCCTCCTGACGCAACCCGCTGCGGCTGCTACACACTGGGA
Organism: Oncorhynchus nerka; assembly: GCF_034236695.1. NCBI lineage: Eukaryota > Metazoa > Chordata > Actinopteri > Salmoniformes > Salmonidae > Oncorhynchus > Oncorhynchus nerka. The sequence continues at coordinate 30,474,376 of NC_088415.1, read as the reverse complement.
GCCACGGACAAAGCATTGCCGAGCATTTCAGGGGCCATGACTGGATTTGAAGAAATGAAGAAACAGGCATCAACAAAACAAAGTAATCAGTACGACCACATCCAGCTCATTGACACTTCTGGGAACCCTGGGTGCAACGTCACGCAATGGAACACAACAAAGCACAGCAGCTGAGCCAGGATGGACGATCGAGTGGCTAATCCCAAAGGACTGAGGAGCAGACTGACTGGGCCACAGGGGGAGGGGAAGAGAGGAAGAAAGGAGGAGGGCCTGGTTCAGACAAAGAGCTGGATGCGCTCCCGGATGGTCTGCCTGCAGATGGGGCAGGTCTTGAGGGCGGCGCTGCAGTCGATGCAGGAGGCGTGGCCGCACTGGAAAACCAGCTTGATATGGTTGTCGATACAGATGGGGCAGGTGATGCGCTCCTCCATCTGGCGGTAGCGTGACTGCAGCTGCTCCAGCAGGTTGTGCTGCTCGGAGTTCTCCGAGCCCGGGCTGCAGTCCACCTCTGTCTGGTCTGGAGGGAGAGGAAGGTGATGCACATCATTCACTTCAACATCACACAGTATTGTGATCTGTACTAGTATTAGTATGACCCGGACAACTTCTATTTATCAATTTCTACCAATGCTCCTCACCGACACGCATCAATAAAAATCTGAAAACAAGACAGGCCTTCTACTCATCTGTGGTATCATTACCTTGTCTAATTTTCTTTGTGATCGTGACCTGGCATTTGATGCATTTCTTCATTCGATGAGCACACTCTGTGGAGAGATTAGGGAGAAGCACAAGGAGTTACCTCAGATCCCAAACATCAAGACCTCAATCCTAAAATAAGGTACCGAGTACAATTGTGGGAACATCAAAGGCCAGTTTCCCCGGACACAGACTAAACCTAGTCCTGGACTAAAACCCCTTTCAATGGATGCATTTTAGTCCAGGACTATCCTGAATGCTCCAGATGCCACCCCACACGCCACCCACACCAGGGCTTGACATACATTTTTTTTGCCACTTACCCTTCTGACAAGTAGGACTGATATTTTTACTTGTCCGAAAGCTGAAGACACTTGTCCCAACAAATAAAAAAGGACCCTAACACCATCGGCCAAAAGGGTGACTGAAAATGAGTGAAGTACATCGGAGGAATCTGAAATCATTTCTACGCTTGCCCATAGACCACATGTCAAAGTTGTTCCATGGAGGTCCGAGTGTCTGCGGGTTTTTGCTTCTCCCTTGTAATTAATTGTTTGAATAAAAGTCACTGATTAGTAAGGAACTCCCCTTACCTGGTTGTCTAGGTCTTAATTGAAAGATAAAACTAGTAGACACATGGCCTTCCATGGAATGAGTTTGACACCACTGCAATAGATGACATTATTGCCCCCTAGCTACCATCCAAAATAATCTACAAAAAAAATAGATAAAAAGAAAGAAGACCGCTACACATTTGGCTGGCATGCTACAGGAGGGACAAGCGCAATCATGACATTGACCAAATATACAGTGGGGCAAAAAATATTTAGTCAGCCACCGATTGTGCAAGTTCTCCCACTTAAAAAGATGAGAGAGGCCTGTAATTTGTCATAGGTACACTTAAACTATGACAGACAAAATGAGAAAACAAATCCAGAAAATCTCATTGTAGAATTTTTAATGAATTTATTTGCAAATTATGGTGGAAAATAAGTATTTGGTCAATAACAAAAGTTTATCTCAATACTTTGTTATATACCCTTTGTTGGCAATGACAGAGGCCAAAGGTTTTCTGTAAGTCTTCACAAGGTTTTCACACATTTTTGCTGGTATTTTGGCCCATTCCTCCATGCAGATCTCCTCTATAGCAGTGGTGTTTTGGGGCTGTTGCTGGGCAACACAGACTTTCAACTCCCTCCAAAGATTTTCTATGGGGTTGAGATCTGGAGACTGGCTAGGCCACTCCAGGACCTTGAAATGCTTCTTACGAAGCCACTCCTTCGTTGCCCAGGCGGTGTGTTTGGGATCATTGTCATGCTGAAAGACCCAGCCACATTTCATCTTCAATGCCCTTGCTGATGGAAGGAGGTTTTCACTCAAAATCTCACGATACATGGCCCCATTCATTCTTTCCTTTACACGGATTAGTCGTCCTGGTCCCTTTGCAGAAAAACAGCCCCAAAGCATGATGTTTCCACCCCCATGCTTCACAGTAGGTGTGGTGTTCTTTGGATGCAACTCAGCATTCTTTGTCCTCCAAACACGACGAGTTGAGTTTTTACCAAAAAGTTCTATTTTGGTTTCATCTGACCATATGACATTCTCCCAATCTTCTTCTGGATCATCCAAATGCTCTCTAGCAAACTTCAGACGGGCCTGGACATGTACTGGCTTTAAGTAGGGGGACACGTCTGGCACTGCAGGATTTGAGTCCCTGGCGGCGTAGTGTGTTACTGATGGTAGGCTTTGTTACTTTGGTCCCAGCTCTCTGCAGGTCATTCACTAGGTCCCCCCGTGTGGTTCTGGGATTTTTGCTCACCATTTTTTTTCTTGTGATCATTTTGACCCCACGGGTGAGATCTTGCGTGGAGCCCCAGATCGAGGGAGATTATCAGTGGTCTTGTATGTCTTCCATTTCCTAATACATTTACATTTAATAATTGCTCCCACAGTTGATTTCTTCAAACCAAGCTGCTTACCTATTGCAGATTCAGTCTTCCCAGCCTGGTGCAAGTCTACAATTTTGTTTCGGGTGTCCTTTGACAGCTCTTTGGTCTTGGCCATAGTGGAGTTTGAAGTGTGACTGTTTGAGGTTGTGGACAAGTGTCTTTTATACTGATAACAGGTGCCAATAATACATGTAACGAGTGGAGGACATTAGAGCCTCTTAAAGAAGAAGTTACAGGTCTGTGAGAGCCAGAAATCTTGCTTGTTTGTAGGTGACCAAATACTTATTTTCCAACATCATTTGCAAATAAATTCATTAAAAATCCTAAAAGGATCTCATTATTACCTTAAAGGATCTCATTATTACCTTAGGCCTCACCTTAAACAATGTAAAACTTTCTGAAATGACTAATTCATTCTTTGATCATGAAATTGCAGGGCAGGACAGATCTAGCATGCATTAAACTGAAAGAGTGACTTAATAGGCCAAGTCATATTCATGTCAAATGGAGAGAAAATAGAACATTTTGGATCCTACAACAATAAGACACTGAGTGTTGGATATAGGCATCGCCGCTGCCTTATCCAATTCTGATTGGACTAATTGTTTGATATTGTAATTTTTTACTTGTCCATTTAGACAACTGAAATCTATATGCTGGTTGTCTGACTATTTAAAAAAATATATATATATATTTTTATTTTACCTTTATTTAACCAGGCAAGTCAGTTAAGAACAAATTCTTATTTTCAATGATGGCCTAGGAACAGTGGGTTAACTGGCTGTTCAGGGGCAGCTCGGGGGTTTGAACTTGCAACCTTCCGGTTACTAGTCCAACGCTCTAACCATTAGGCTACCCTGCCGCCCCGGACAAGCCTTAATGTCGAGCTCTGTACACTATCCATCTACCTTCGCAGGCAACAATGTGCTGGCAGGGGCAGAAGAGGACGAGCAGGGCCAGCTCGGAGCAGATGAGGCACTCGCTGGGCCCTGGCAGGGCGGGCATGGCCAGGTTGGTCATGGTGTTGGGCGTTGTGTGGACCCGCCGTAGGCTGGTGCTGCTCAGTGACGTGCCACACGTGATGGCCTGCAGCCGCTGCAACCTAAAAGGAACGGATGGATGGAAGACTGATTTGGTATACATACTGTATGATTAGAGGACAAATCCTATCTTCTTTCTTTTGGTTAGTTATTTGTTCTGCTCTTTTCTTTATCACTTATTTTAAAGCCCATTTATGTCTGATTGGGGCATTAATCTCCAGGCTGAGCCATCGGATTGAGGAGTGTGAGAGTTGTTGTTATAATAGTCACTGGCTGCTGTATGTACCGGTACTTCTCGGAGAAGCTCTTGATGAGCTGCAGCACGGCTGTATCCGCCACCAAGTCCAGGGGGCTCTTGCCCTTGTGGTTCGCATAGTTGATGTCGGCGCCCTCCTGTGCCAGGAAACAGGCGATGGCCGCACCCACGCTCAGCTCCGTGTTACCCATCAACCCCGAGCTGCTCAGCTACACAGGAGACATGAAGAGGGATGGAGAAGGAGGGGAAGAAGAAAGATAATTGAGTTCTGATGAACCTTTTAATCTGGTAAATTAAAAAGCCGCACACATAAGATATAGCAGAGAGAGAGACAGACAGTACAGTGTACAACAACCACAACAAGAGTGTAATTACTGGGGACATAAGATTACACTAAAGCTAGTAACTGATCATTAGTATAAATTCATCAATAATCTTCTATTAATTATAGTAATCAGTGGCATGTCAGAGATGCAAGCTGCACACCTGTTTACTAAATTCAAAGGGCATGTCTGGTCCTCATACACAGACTAGAGTACCGCAAGGGTGTGTTGTCACTAAACCCAATGCACCCCAGCTGGACAAATCCAGACCCCCCCCCCCCCCCCTTGCTGACAATGTGAATACAGGGTACTAAGACTGGCCACCTTGAGATGGCCAGTTTGTGTTTGTTTACCCCATCCATCCACCAAGCCCCAAAAAAGGCTTGGCGGTTGGCCAGCATTGTTTGAGCGCTGCAGTGTTTGGGGTCGTGCCGATATGAGAGGATGCCCTTCGCCAGTGGCAGCTAGAACACAATGCTGATGATTTGCATTTACATAAAGCTCTTCTCAAAATAACAGTGCTTTATGTTGTAATTGTGCAGTTATTGGGGGGTAACTAATTCCTTCCACCAACAATCTGTTGCACCTACCTGGGGGTGTAGTCATACAAGGCTCTGTTGTTACCTTGTCCATATTGTAAAAGATAATTAATTCCCAATAACCTACCTAGCTAATAGAAGGAACAATTTTTTTTGAATAGAGGTGAGGAGTGATTGTGCCTATATGAAGCTGGGGGAGAATATCTCTCACACTGTCCTTCTCCTGGCCTGGGCTCCATATTTACATGCTTCAGCCAACTCCATTGGCTACCATTGTGAACAAAAATCTGCCGGTTAAGGATGTGATCAGGACAACATAGAAAAACTAGCCTGTTGGAACTAGTCTGATCGCTGTGTTCACCATTCTAGGAAAAGCAGCATTTTGGCTAGGGGATAGGTCAGTTTCAAATGTATATGAATGGAGGACAATGTTAGAAATGCAGGAATTCCTGACTAATCAAGAAGGATCACACCCCTCCTCACAGTCCTACCTGACAGTAGAGCGAGGACGATGATGAGCCCGGGCCCCCCTCTCCTCTCTCCTGTGTGGTGGTTGTGGTGCTGGAGGTGGCCGGGGTGAGCTTGGCATTGGCCAGCTGCGGGCGGCTGAGGGCCACATGCATGGCCGTGTCCCCGTCCTCGTCCTCCACGTTGACATCGGCGCCCTCGGTCACCAGCAGCTGCACCAAGTCCCCGTGGCCCTGCGTCACCGCCAGCTGCAACGGCGTCTGGTTGCGGTTGTTGCGGATGTTGATGTCGCAGCGGCCCTGAGAGAGGGTGGGTGAGAGGCCAGGGAAAGTTAGTTGGTGTGGTCGTTTTGAAGCGTAAAAGGTACACGTTGATTTAATATAACTTTGTGATCATCTTTAGGTTTTGCTGTCATGTAAACAATTTTGGAAGGCTAACGTACAAATGTTAGATTGTATGTGTTTGCTTTTTATGTCACTGTCCTGTGACTGCCTGGTATCTAAGTATTTTCCTGTGCTGTTTTGTTCCTATTATGCTGTACTGTACTAAGATTGTGCACGGAGGGGTCAATTGCCTGGAAGAATACAATATTAAGGACAAACGGCTGATTTTGCTTTTCTGGGGCAGAAAAAGGTTCAAATGCTTGTGTTTCTTGTCAGAAACATTTAGGTCTAAGACATGGTAAAAACAACTAGACCTAATGGTTCCTCATAGCACTTTTTTATTTAATTCTAAATGTAGCCTATATTCAAATCCAGATGCATCTTATTCGAAAGACATTGCCTATAGGATAGGCTAAAATATATTATTTTGTTTAGGCTACTTTATTTATTTTGTTACATGTAGTTCTTATTTTAAGATTTGTACAGTTAGATAGGAAAAAGGCATATCCTAATTGGCCTATTTGTTTTTTGGGGGATAAGCCAATGTTCATTTGTTACAAAGAAAGTTCCAAATAATAATTTGGTTTTATCTGATTGTCTATCTAGGATTTTTACAGTTCGATAGGCAAAAGGCATAGCCTAAGGATAATGGGCCTATTCGTTTTTAGCCCAATGTTCATTTAAGTGTTATAAAGAATATTATAAGCTAAATATTAATTTGTTTTATCTGATTGTTGTTGACTTTTATATAAATGCCAAATTCTTAAGCTATTGAAAATACAGACTCACCATTCATTTATCTGCTGCAGGAGCACTTAAACAAATATTTATAATATTGTCAAAGTTTAACTTGAAGTAACGTTTATGCGACTTTAATTGACAGTAGGCCTAGCCTATGTGTAGGCCTATATTATTGGCTGTTTGGTTTGCAAGGAGGGATTTTTTCCAACAGCACAATTGTTCTAGTACTTGTAATGTTTAGTGTGGCATTTCTGTCCCAGTTTCAAAGGATGCTGTCAATGCAGAATTAAGGAAAGTTTCTTGGAAAGTTCATTTTAAGCCAACAAGTCGTTGAAAGTGTTGCATGGAAACAACAACTCTTCTAGCTGCTCCACAACCGAAAATGTCATATCTGTTAACAGCCACCAGGAGGAGGTCTCCTTCATAACTCTGGGGAGCAGAGAGCGAAGGGGAGACAGAAAGACACAGAGATATACAGGCTGGGTGAAACCCCTTTTTAGCCCCGTTCCTTACTTCTTTTACAAGGATCTCGGCCACGTCTCGGTGGTTGTTGAGGGCGGCCAGGTGCAGAGCTGAGAAGCCGTCCTCCTTCTTGACGTCCACCAGCTGACGCGCCCGAGCCAAGATCTTCTCCGTGGCCCTGTGGAAAAAAAATGGCCTTGAGTTCAGATGGGATATATAGTGCACTACTCATATAATGTACATGTTTCGTGCCTTGGGGACAGAAGAGTGCTTTATGGATTATAATCACACACACACACGGAAACCCTGGAATCAGAGACTGTGTTGTGACGTAGGTCAATGTGTCACATCGGTAGCTTAAGGGGCATTTGGATGATGGCACAGACAGCTGCTTCAGGAGTTAGAACTAAGCCGTCATAAGAAGGAAAGGAAACGACACAGCCAGCGAGCCCCAACATTGGTCAGGGATTTCCATTAGGCAGTGCTAAGCGTTTTACTAAGGAGCAGCAGCTCTGAAAAGCATTGACCTCCAGCTCTCGGCTGAACTTGCATTAAAGGATTGCCGTTGCTCATTCCTAACACCCTCCTCCTCCCCCGTCATACATCTCACTCTACCATCAGTCATTTCCTCCACCATTCCCACACTCAGATAAATCTTCCTCAAGCACTCATCATAATTCACTCTAATTCACACCACATATTCATGCCACAAAATGTTTTCTATAACTACTTCCACAGACTTTCACCAATCTCCATAGTGTGCAAAGTGAGAGGTGGTGGTGGTGGAAAGACTGAGCTGAGGCTTTGAGGAAGAATAGGACGGGTGTATTGAATAATCCTGTTTTGTTATTCAAGCACTGGGTTTTGATATTGCAGTCCGTCGAGGGGCTGGCTGGCTGGCTGTAAAGCAGGGCTGTCCGTGTCCATCCTCTGCGCCGGCTGCTTTATGGCGTGTGAAATTGAACTCAACAGACCTTAGTTAGTCAGTGCCCCAGTCCCTTAGCCCTGGCCTGTACAGTATTATTCAGTTCTCGGGCCACTGCAGACAGGCAGGCTCTTTCCCATTAGTTAGTTGTTTTTAACTTGCATCTCATTTTTAATAATCTAATGTCAACATGAAGCGTTTGCATCTCCAAGTTACTGTTAAATAATTTGAAATGTCATGAGGCACCTATAAATTATATTCTTCAAGAAAAATGTAAATGACCACTACTAAACAGCAAATTAGACATTTGAGTGTCGACTCGACTGGGTAACCGTTTAGTGTAAGTAATTACAGTAGTGTACAGTAAAAGCATGGTCAGAGGATGCATAGTCAAATTATTTCTGCTGCGGAGTGTAATAAGGGGGTTTAATGCGGCATTATTTATGATAGCAACAAAGTGCTGCTAATTGCCGCCCTCATTAACACATGCTCATCTGTTTCAGACGCATTACTGTACACGACCAGCAGAGCTGGCTGGGACGAAACAAAAGGGCTGGGAATTGCCAGGGACCTCACGAAAATATATTATCATGATGCCTAGGTGCTGATACGATATGTATTGCGATTCTCAAGATACTTAGGTGCCGACACGATATGTAATGTGATTCTCATGACTCTACATGTATTGTGATTTGATACTGAGATTTCATTGCGATTTGATGTTCCATACATATTTCTCACTATGTCTGCTGCATAGAGATAAGAGAGCATGATAAAAGTTTGATCAGTCATGGAAATAAAAGTGCTGAAAACATGATGGCTCACTATTTAAAAAAAGATGGGGAACAAGATATACAATGAAAAATACCAGAGTTTTGGCGCAGGTACAGCATTTAATTTTTTATTTATTTTTACAAATCAATATAATATCGTCCAAAATAATGTTGCGATATGTAACTGTATAGATCATCCCCCATCCCTAGGAAACAACCAGCAGATGGGCATGGTCAGTCAGCCTTGCTAGAAGCAAGCAGCTCACCACATACTGTACTACTGGTGGGGGGGACATCCAGGTCATTTGTACCTGCAGTACGGATCACATAGGGAGGAGGGGGAGGCAAAATGGAGGGTGGATAGAGAGGTTGTCACAGCTGCCTCCCTTGCTCCTCCATCAAAACCGCATCTCTCAGATCCCCCCTACCCCTCCCCACTTCACAAGCTCATAGTCCCGCCCCCTCCCCTTGCAGCACTTGGAAAGTGTTTCTGATTGGATTTTTGCCCAATCACTCCGTCGCATCTTACCTCGCCTCCCCTCGGTTTAGATTTCTGCATCATTTCCATAATAACCCCTGCACATTCATGAATATTCCCATATCTACGAGGCATTACTGTCTTAACATGAGCTCAAACAGCACGACTTGAGGGCATTCCAATGCTATGATAATGACTACACTAGAGAGCAAATGTATTTTTGGGTTATCATCGTTTGGTATTAATCGTGGACTCATTGGGGAAATAAACATCGCTTCTAAGTGACATTGATTTGAGGAGATGGAAAGAAATGTGTGTTCATTTGCTGAGTAACTATGTGACGCAGAGGGACAGAGGAAGTCATCTCAGATGTTTAATGTTGCTGTGGTTGGACTGTGTGTGAGGGATAAGGCCTAGCTGGGGTAAGTACAGACAGATGGACTGGCCTTTGGCTGGCAGCCTGGCTGGGGACTCGGGAAGGAGCACTGAGAGCCCAGGTCACCAGATAGAGAGATGAAGAGAGAGATTGAGGAAGATTGGAGAGGGGGGGAGGGTGAGAAGAGACAGTGGCGAGCGAGAAAGAGGGAAAGAGAGTGTCTAGGGAGCTCCAGTACTCCTCTGGCTGCCTGTGTCTGGGGAGCTCCAGTACTCCTCTGGCTGCCTGTGTCTGGGGAGCTCCAGTACTCCTCTGGCTGCCTGTGTCTGGGGAGCTCCAGTACTCCTCTGGCTGCCTGTGTCTGGGGAGCTCCAGTACTCCTCTGGCTGCCTGTGTCTGGGGAGCTCCAGTACTCCTCTGCCTTCCGAGGATCCTTTTAGAACTAGGTTCTTTCTCCATTTCCTCAGATAAACTAAATAAATACCTTCAACCAAATAAACAGATGCACATTTGAGAGGAGCAAGAGAAAAAATTGATAATTAAACTCAAAATCATGGTTGCTACTTTGGTTGCCAGGTTGCTACTTTGGGGTAAAAGAAACTCAAATAACTAAACAATGAAAGAAACACAGACACTTGGGCATCTTTCAGCAAAAAACCCTAAAGACCAAAAGCCGAAACGAGTTGGTTCTACTTTTAACAATAAATACACTTTTTTTTATTCCGTTGTTCTCCACTATACCTCAGCATGCATGCATACATACCTACAAAAAGTTTGAATACCACTGCTGTAATACATGTACAGTGGGGAGAACAAGTATTTGATACACTGCCGATTTTGCAGGTTTTCCTATTTACAAAGCATGTAGAGGCAAATGAATGACTTAAAAATCATACAATGTGATTTTCTAGATTTTTAGATTCCGTCTCTCACAGTTGAAGTGTACCTATGATAAATATTACAGAACTCTACATGCTTTGTAAGTAGGAAAACCTGCAAAATCGGCAGAGTATCAAATACTTGTTCTCCCCACTGTGTGTACATTTATGGAATAGAGATACAAGCAGGATAGGGCAGATGTGTGTGTGTTTACTGTGGAATTCAGGCACGGGGGTGTAGTTATTTAGTGTGATGTGATGAGAGAATCTGGGCCATAACTACGTGGCAATAACATCTGCTAAATATGTGTATGTGACCAATAACATTTGATTTGATTTGGGGAGGAGGGTCCTGGCTTGTGGCACAAATCCCATACTGATAATATACTTTTTCGTGCTTCAGGTTCAATTCATCTATATGTGACTTTGTTGAGCTTCACAATCAACTGTAGAAACTTTTGGATTCCTTGGACATGATTGCTGCCAAACCTTGTCCATAGACTGCTTACAGGGTAAGGAAACCAATTTGTAATTTGGGTGAATTATCCCTTTAACAGTAACACAAGTGTCTTGCTATATGGTGTTGGGTTAAGCAAAGCCAGTTACTCTAGACCCAACTCCAGTCCTCCAGTACCCCCCAACAGCACACATTTTTGTTGTAGCCCCAGACAAACTCACCTGATTGAACTCATTGAGGGCCTGATGAATAGTTGACAACTTGAATCAGGTGTGCTTTGTCTGGGGCTACAATAGAAATGTGTACTGTTGGGGGTACTTGAGGACTGGAGTTGGGAACCACTGGTTACGCCATGACTAACATACTGTTCTGATGCCAATAGAATGTCTAACAGTTGCGTTCTGATGTACTTCAATCACTTGTTGGGTCTATAAGCATTTGTTCTGTCCTGTATTTCAGTCCTATCACCCTGAATAAGGCACAGTGATGCCCATACGTTGGTGGTTTACCCAATAAATTACTGGGAGCTTGTATAGAGTGTGTAACTCTTTATTTTTTATAGCCTACAGTTTTCACTGTTTGTCAGTACCTTTACTAACTTTTTGGGGGTGTGCGCCAGCTCAAGCTTTCACTAGACTCTGGGGTTTAAAGGCCTGACGAAGAACAAAACTGAAAGCAATGTTACAACTTTAAACACTGTTGGGCTGGGTATTCTAGTCATTGCCGAAACAAATGTATTTCACCCTGGCTTTGGTAACTAAACTGATTTCAGATCAAAGTCATTGTGGACTCTTTGCCAACACTAGGGTTTTTTGTTTCTGAAGTGAGATCTGCGCCTTCTGTCTGTATCTGGTATGTACTTATTCAATGCAACACCACTACCCTGATTGTTTGAGCACAAACTACCAGTTCATCATCACAAACTGGCTCATGGGAACAGAAGCTGTGTGGGAGCTTCCCATCTCAGCCTGGTGTGTGTTAGGGCTGGACTGTATACGGTATTTTATGATATACTGGTATTGATGCAGGGACCGGTTTGGGTTTTTACTTTACCTTCTGTACCGGTATTTTAATGTTTCGTTCACTCTCTGCCCTTTCTTTCCGTGCCACTTTCCACACAGACCTAGCCCCACCCGCTGTCACTCAAGGAGCGCATTTGTTGGTCCTCTACCACGAGACACTTGTGTTCAGTCTGCATGGTCAATGCAGCACATGCAACAATGTTATTGACAATAATGCTGTTTTCACTTTGCTTCTTAATATAAATCCACTAGCGTTCTAATATTACACTATTCGTTTGTGTTTCTTAAATCAGCAAACAGCTATTTTTTCTTTCCTTAGCAAGTTGCCCTAAATTTTGTGAGACGCTAATTGTTAGCCGCTAATGCTAATAGCTAGCTACCTAGCAAATAAATGTACTGAGTAAGAGCAAACGTAGCTAGCTAATACAGCCTGATAATACCAGTGATGGTGTAGACCTAAATCAGCATGTTGTTTGTGCAACAGTATCTTCTAAATCAAAGAGGACTATGCAAAGCAAGAATATGTTAGCTACATGAAGTAGCTAAGAGAAAATTGCAATGAGGCCAAAGTTTATAGGGTCCCCTAAGAAACACTTATCAGCAATTTAGTTCCTACCCTGTCACAAAAACTCCTCCCTGGCATTTTAATTCGTTAGAAGTCTTTCCAACAGTTTTGCTCTAATTCGCAAGTCAAATCGCAATTGCAACATTTGGTTAAAGATAAATCCTACATTATTTGCCCATATTGTGCAGCCCTACGTGGCAGTGTGTAAATGATCTCAATTGAGCAGTGGTGTAGAGTACTTAAGTAAAAATGCTTTCAAGTACTACTTAAGTAATTTTGTGGGTATCTTTACTTTACTATTTTAAAACATTTTTTTGACAGCTTTTACTTTTACTTCACTACAATCCTAAATAAGATACTGTACTTTTTACTCCATACATTTTCCCTGTACTTTTTGAATGCTTAGCAGGACAGGAAAATGGTCCAATTCACGCACTTGTCAAGAGAACATCCCTGGTCATCTACTGCCTCTGATCTGGAGGACTCATAAACACAAATGCTTTGTTTGTAAATTATGTCTGAGTGTTGGAGTGTGCCCCTGGCTATACATAAAAATAAAAAAATAAAAGAAAATGGTTAGCTTAATATAAGGAATTTGAAATGATTTATACTTTTACTTTTGATACTTAATTACATTTACTTTTGATACATACAGTGCCTTGCGAAAGTATTCGGCCCCCTTGAACTTTGCGACCTTTTGACACATTTCAGGCTTCAAACAAAGATATAAAACTGTATTTTTTTGTGAAGAATCAACAACAAGTGGGACACAATCATGAAGTGGAACGACATTTATTGGATATTTCAAACTTTTTTAACAAATCAAAAACTGAAAAATTGGGCGTGCAAAATTATTCAGCCCCCTTAAGTTAATACTTTGTAGCGCCACCTTTTGCTGCGATTACAGCTGTAAGTCGCTTGGGGTATGTCTCTATCAGTTTTGCACATCGAGAGACTGAAATGTTTTTCCCATTCCTCCTTGCAAAACAGCTCGAGCTCAGTGAGGTTGGATGGAGATCATTTGTGAACAGCAGTTTTCAGTTCTTTCCACAGATTCTCGATTGGATTCAGGTCTGGACTTTGACTTGGCCATTCTAACACCTGGATATGTTTATTTTTGAACCATTCCATTGTAGATTTTGCTTTATGTTTTGGATCATTGTCTTGTTGGAAGACAAATCTCCGTCCCAGTCTCAGGTCTTTTGCAGACTCCATCAGGTTTTCTTCCAGAATGGTCCTGTATTTGGCTCCATCCATCTTCCCATCAATTTTAACCATCTTCCCTGTCCCTGCTGAAGAAAAGCAGGCCCAACCCATGATGCTGCCACCACCATGTTTGACAGTGGGGATGGTGTGTTCAGGGCGATGAGCTGTGTTGCTTTTACGCCAAACATAACGTTTTGCATTGTTGCCAAAAAGTTCCATTTTGGTTTCATCTGACCAGAACACCTTCTTCCACATGTTTGGTGTGTCTCCCAGGTGGCTTGTGGCAAACTTTAAACAACACTTTTTATGGATATCTTTAAGAAATGGCTTTCTTCTTGCCACTCTTCCATAAAGGCCAGATTTGTGCAATATACGACTGATTGTTGTCCTATGGACAGAGTCTCCCACCTCAGCTGTAGATCTCTGCAGTTCATCCAGAGTGATCATGGGCCTCTTGGCTGCATCTCTGATCAGTCTTCTCCTTGTATGAGCTGAAAGTTTAGAGGGACGGCCAGGTCTTGGTAGATTTGCAGTGGTCTGATACTCCTTCCATTTCAATATTATCGCTTGCACAGTGCTCCTTGGGATGTTTAAAGCTTGGGAAATATTTTTGTATCCAAATCCGGCTTTAAACTTCTTCACAACAGTATCTCGGACCTGCCTGGTTTGTTCCTTGTTCTTCATGATGCTCTCTGCGCTTTTAACGGACCTCTGAGACTATCACAGTGCAGGTGCATTTATACGGAGACTTGATTACACACAGGTGGATTGTATTTATCATCATTAGTCATTTAGGTCAACATTGGATCATTCAGAGATCCTCACTGAACTTCTGGAGAGAGTTTGCTGCACTGAAAGTAAAGGGGCTGAATAATTTTGCACGCCCAATTTTTCAGTTTTTGATTTGTTAAAAAAGTTTGAAATATCCAATAAATGTCGTTCCACTTCATGATTATGTCCCACTTGTTGTTGATTCTTCACAAAAAAATACTGTTTTATATCTTTATGTTTGAAGCCTGAAATGTGGCAAAAGGTCGCAAAGTTCAAGGGGGCCAAATACTTTCGCAAGGCACTGTAAGTATATTTAAAACCAAATACTTTTAGACTTTTACTAAAGTAGTAATTTACTGGGTGACTTTCCCTTTTACTTGAATAATTTTTAATTAACACTATCTTTACTTTTACTCAAGTATGACAATTGGGTACTTTTTCGACCACTGCAATTGAGTGCAGGAAATGCTGAAATTTGTTTTGGTTGAAGTTGAATTGAATAGTATAAAACAATCGGAATGGAGAGACTCATTGATATCACTTAGAATGTATGTGTTGCCTTCCTCGGATTACTCACTACTCATAAAGGAAATGTCTCCCCTTCCGGGTTGGAGCGAGCGGTCGCATCTGCACTCGGTCCGCAGGTAGTATTACATTTCATTACATTTCATTATAGTACAACGGTTTGATTTGTCTAATCTTATCAATTTCTTCTTAGCTAGCTACACAGCCGTCTTTGTATCATAGATAATTGCGTAATTATCGTATTTCGTCGTCCTAACGCAGTCTACACTGCCCTGCAGCTAGCCAGCTAGCTAACGTCCACCGTTAGCTAGTCCACCGTCTACCGATTAGCAGCACAACTATTACACTCAACTGAACGACTTGATTAGTGTAGTGTTAGCTAGCTACATAGTTGTCTTTGCTGTCTTCGTACCCAAGATAATTGTGTAGTTTAGAGTGTGTAGTTTTATGTCGTCCTTAACATAGGAGACTCTGCTAGCTAGCCAACAGCTAGCCAACGTCTACCGAACAGAACTTCTGCACTCAACAATCCGGTCGCATTTCGCTTCGCTCCACAGGTAGTATCACATTTTTCATTTCATTTCATTACAGTACAACGGCTTGATTTGTTTGATCGTAGCTAGCTACATAGCTAGCTACACAGCCGTCTTTGTATCAAAGATAATTGTGTAGTCTAGAGCGACTTCCTAGGTTAGTTAGCCAGCTATTGTCGTTCTTTTAACGCAACGTAACGTAATCAACACTGCTAGCTAGCCAGCTAGCCCCGAATAGCAGCACAGTAGAAACTATTACACTCAACGGAACGACTTGATTAGTGTAGTGTCAACAACGCAGCCAATGCCAACTAGCCTACTTAGTCAACAACGCAGCCTCTGCCAGCTAGCCTACTTCAGCAGTACTGTATCATTTTAATCATTTTAGTCAATAAGATTCTTGCTACGTAAGCTTAACTCTCTGAACACTCGTGACGTGTAGTCCACTTGTCATTCCAATCTCCTTTGCATTAGCGTAGCCTCTTGTGTAGCCTGTCAACTATGTGTCTGTCTATCCCTGTTCTCTCCTCTCTGCACAGACCATACAAACGCTCCACACCGCGTGGCCGCGGCCACCTAATCTGGTGGTCCCAGCGCGCACGACCCACGTGGAGTTCCAGGTCTCCGGTAGCCTCTGGAACTGCCGATCTGCGGCCAACAAGGCAGAGTTCATCTCCGCCTATGTCTCCCTCCAGTCCCTCGACTTCTTGGCACTGACGGAAACATGGATCACCACAGACAACACTGCTACTCCTACTGCTCTCTCTTCGTCTGCCCACGTGTTCTCGCACACCCGAGAGCTTCTGGTCAGCGGGGTGGTGGCACCGGGATCCTCATCTCTCCCAAGTGGTCATTCTCTCTTTCTCCCCTTACCCATCTGTCTATCGCCTCCTTTGAATTCCATGCTGTCACAGTTACCAGCCCTTTCAAGCTTAACATCCTTATCATTTATCGCCCTCCAGGTTCCTCGGAGAGTTCATCAATGAGCTTGATGCCTTGATAAGCTCCTTTCCTGAGGACGGCTCACCTCTCACAGTTCTGGGCGACTTTAACCTCCCCACGCCTACCTTTGACTCATTCCTCTCTGCCTCCTTCTTTCCACTCCTCTCCTCTTTTGACCTCACCCTCTCACCTTCCCCCTACTCACAAGGCAGGAAATACGCTCGACCTCATCTTTACTAGATGCTGTTCTTCCACTAACCTCGTTGCAACTCCCCTCCAAGTCTCCGACCACTACCTTGTATCCTTTTCCCTCTCGCTCTCATCCAACACTTCCCACACTGCCCCTACTCGGATGGTATCGCGCCGTCCCAACCTTCGCTCTCTCTCCCCCGCTACTCTCTCCTCTTCCATCCTATCATCTCTTCCCTCTGCTCAAACCTTCTCCAACCTATCTCCTGATTCTGCCTCCTCAACCCTCCTCTCCTCCCTTTCTGCATCCTTTGACTCTCTATGTCCCCTATCCTCCAGGCCGGCTCGGTCCTCCCCTCCCGCTCCGTGGCTCGACGACTCATTGCGAGCTCACAGAACAGGGCTCCGGGCAGCCGGCGGAAATGGAGGAAAACTCGCCTCCCTGCGGACCTGACATCCTTTCACTCCCTCCTCTCTACATTTTCCTCTTCTCTCTCTGCTGCTAAAGCCACTTTCTACCACTCTAAATTCCAAGCATCTGCCTCTAACCCTAGGAAGCTCTTTGCAACCTTCTCCTCCCTCCTGAATCCTCCTCCCCTCCCCCCTCCTCCCTCTCTGCAGATGACTTCGTCAACCATTTTGAAAAGAAGGTCGACGACATCCGATCCTCGTTTGCTAAGTCAAACGACACCGCTGGTTCTGCTCACACTGCCCTACCCTGTGCTCTGACCTCTTTCTCCCCTCTCTCTCCAGATGAAATCTCGCGTCTTGTGACGGCCGGCCGCCCTACAACCTGCCCGCTTGACCCTATCCCCTCCTCTCTTCTCCAGACCATTTCCGGAGACCTCCTCCCTTACCTCACCTCGCTCATCAACTCATCCCTGACCGCTGGCTACGTCCCTTCCGTCTTCAAGAGAGCGAGAGTTGCACCCCTTCTGAAAAAACCTACACTCGATCCCTCCGATGTCAACAACTACAGACCAGTATCCCTTCTTTCTTTTCTCTCCAAAACTCTTGAACGTGCCGTCCTTGGCCAGCTCTCCCGCTATCTCTCTCAGAATGACCTTCTTGATCCAAATCAGTCAGGTTTCAAGACTAGTCATTCAACTGAGACTGCTCTTCTCTGTATCACGGAGGCGCTCCGCACTGCTAAAGCTAACTCTCTCTCCTCTGCTCTCATCCTTCTAGACCTATCGGCTGCCTTCGATACTGTGAACCATCAGATCCTCCTCTCCACCCTCTCCGAGTTGGGCATCTCCGGCGCGGCCCACGCTTGGATTGCGTCCTACCTGACAGGTCGCTCCTACCAGGTGGCGTGGCGAGAATCCGTCTCCACACCACGTGCTCTCACCACTGGTGTCCCCCAGGGCTCTGTTCTAGGCCCTCTCCTATTCTCGCTATACACCAAGTCACTTGGCTCTGTCATAACCTCACATGGTCTCTCCTATCATTGCTATGCAGACGACACACAATTAATCTTCTCCTTTCCCCCTTCTGATGACCAGGTGGCGAACCGCATCTCTGCATGTCTGGCAGACATATCCGTGTGGATGACGGATCACCACCTCAAGCTGAACCTCGGCAAGACGGAACTGCTCTTCCTCCCGGGGAAGGACTGCCCGTTCCATGATCTCGCCATCACGGTTGACAACTCCATTGTGTCCTCCTCCCAGAGCGCTAAGAACCTTGGCGTGATCCTGGACAACACCCTGTCGTTCTCAACTAACATCAAGGCGGTGGCCCGTTCCTGTAGGTTCATGCTCTACAACATCCGCAGAGTACGACCCTGCCTCACACAGGAAGCGGCGCAGGTCCTAATCCAGGCACTTGTCATCTCCCGTCTGGATTACTGCAACTCGCTGTTGGCTGGGCTCCCTGCCTGTGCCATTAAACCCCTACAACTCATCCAGAACGCCGCAGCCCGTCTGGTGTTCAACCTTCCCAAGTTCTCTCACGTCACCCCGCTCCTCCGCTCCCTCCACTGGCTTCCAGTTGAAGCTCGCATCCGCTACAAGACCATGGTGCTTGCCTACGGAGCTGTGAGGGAACGGCACCTCAGTACCTCCAGGCTCTGATCAGGCCCTACACCCAAACAAGGGCACTGCGTTCATCCACCTCTGGCCTGCTCGCCTCCCTACCACTGAGGAAGTACAGTTCCCGCTCAGCCCAGTCAAAACTGTTCGCTGCTCTGGCCCCCCAATGGTGGAACAAACTCCCTCACGACGCCAGGACAGCGGAGTCAATCACCACCTTCCGGAGACACCTGAAACCCCACCTCTTTAAGGAATACCTAGGATAGGATAAAGTAATCCCTCTCACCCCCTCCCCCTGAAAAGATTTAGATGCACTACTGTTCCACTGGAGGTCATAAGGTGAATGCACCAATTTGTAAGTCGCTCTGGATAAGAGCGTCTGCTAAATGACTTAAATGTAAATGTAAATGAAATGTAGAACTTGTATTATTCAAAAACTAAAAATACCGTCAAATACCGTTCAACTTTTTTAAAATACTTTGGCCATATTGCCCAGTCCTAGTTTGTGTGTGTGCGAAGAGTATGAGGGTTGTAGTGAGCTGTAGCTAGTATGTGTGTGTAGTGTATAGTCTAGTAGTATGTGTGTGTAGTGTATAGTCTAGTAGTATGTGTGTGTAGTGTCTAGTACTTACAGCTTGTTGCCTTTAAGGGTGGCGTGGTGTGTGTAGTGTGTATGAGGTAATGTGTAGTGTACAGCAGCAGTGTGGTACGCACAGCTTGTTGCCTTTGAGGGCTGCGTGGTGCAGCAGGTTGAAGCCGCGGTTGTTCTGCTGGGTGAAGTCAATGTTGGGCACCACCGCCAGGATCTCAATGATGTTCCGGAAGTCTTTGGCGATGGCGTCGTGCAGTGGTGTGTCTCCATACGAGTCCTGGTGGGATAGGAGAAAGTAGTTAGCCCTATAATAAATTACATGGGGTTAGTTTAGAGGATGGTAGCCCCTAAAGGAGAGGGTTATAACTTGGGCAGGGAGAGCTGATCCTAAATCTGTACAGCATCTTGTCCTAATAGCAGTCCTGGAGGGAAGTGAGATATGGCCGTAAAGGTACACATATTCGTACAAAACCATTCGGTACAGGGACCTCGGTTCAGTCAGCACTGTGAACCCAAATTGATAAATAAAAAAATATATAACAAATAAATACACAAGGCTAAATACACTAGGCTATGCCTACACTGCGTTGTATGCCTCGAGTAAATCTGAGCTGAAAAAAAACATTTCTGGCTTATTCGGTTAAAAGAACTAGAGCCTATGTGCAAGTTGTAATCTAAATTAAAATCTTAATTGGCGCACTTCAAATTGTCCTTTTGTGAGGCGCAGTCGGGAACTCGTTCTGTACAATGGCGAGTGTTGGGGTCGATAAACCAGGAGGATTCTCCATCATCGTTTAAATCTCCAGTTGGGAACATTCTGGCTTCCCAGTAGATTACAACGGTGATGGAAAGAGAGAGTACGTCACCACTGCTCCACGAGAATAGACAATGCAGCTGTCAACACCTCAAACATGTTGCACATTTACGCAGACATCACCCAGTATCCTACTCCCGGAGCAAGACATAACACACACAACTCCAGGCAGCCATTCCACTCCACCTGAGCATGCACACTGCACAAGCGGAAAAATGAAATATCCCGAGCCGTACCCAAAACCAGAGACTTGTTGTGAGGCATAAGGAGCTGTTTTGAGGTGTGGCCATTTGAGTAAAGCCCAGACAGAGAGCTGGAGAGACATCTAAATGGCTTTAATGAGCTCAACAACTGGACCCAAGTGAGCAGAAAAATCACACAGCCCTTATAGAAAAATTAATTAGGCTGGGGGTGAATGTGTGTGTCCATTTTAGATAACATAGTACTTTATTAATCACACAAAGGGAAAATGTAATTGTACCGGCCAATAGATATACCAACAATAAATACACAACAAATGACAAAGACACTAAAAGCAGCACAATATTCAGAAAGTATTCAGACCCTTGACATTTTCCACTTTTTGTTACATTACATCCTTATTCTATAATGTATTACCCTAATAATAATTCTCATCAATCTACACACAATACCTCATAATGACAAAGCGACAACAGGTTTTTAGAATTTTTTGCAAATGTATTAAAAATAAAAACAGATACCTTATTTACATAAGAATTCAGACCCTTTGCTATGAGACTCGAAATTGAGCTCCTGTTTCAATTGATCATCCTTGATGTTTCTACAACTAATTGATCATTAGAAAACCCTTTTGCAATTATGTTAGCAGAGCTGAAAACTGTTGTGCTATTAAAAGAAGCAATAAAACTGGCCTTCTTTAGACTGGTTGAGTATCTAGAGCATCAGCAATTGTGGGTTCAATTACAGGCTCAACATGGCCAGAAACAAAGAACTTTCTTCTGAAACTCGTCAGTATATTCTTGTTCTGAGAAATTAAAGAAATTGCAAAAAAAAACTGAGGATCTCGTACAACGCTGTGTCCTACTCCCTTCAAAGAACAGCGCAAACTGGCTCAACCAGAATAGAAAGATGAATGGGAGGCCCCGGTGCACAACTGAGCAAGAGGACAAGTACATTAGATTGTCAGAACAACAGTTTTCAGCTGTGCTAACATAATTGCAGAAGGGTTTTCTAATGATCAATTAGCCTTTTAAAGTGATAAACTTGGATTAGCTAACGCAACGTGCCATTGGAATACAGGAGTGATGGTTGCTGATAATGGGTCTCTGTACGCCTATGTAGATATTCCATAAAAAATCTGCCGTTTCCAGCTACAATAGTCATTTACAACATTAACAATGTCTACACTATATTTCTGATCAATTTGATGTTATTTTAAATGAACAAAATTTTTACTTTTCTTTAAAAAACAAGGACATTTCTAAGGGACCCCAAACTTTTGAACAGTAGTGTATATAACGTGTTTGTTAAAAAGCTCCAAAGCAGAAGATAAAAAGGATGCTGTTTATTTCGAGAGACTTGTGAGAGTGTGTTTGTGCGTGAACGTGTGTGTTTTATATGTATGGGCAGTGAGCCTGACAGGTGAAAGCATGAACAAAAGTAGTGAATTATATAGGGAAAAGGATGCCATTTCAGGCACAGGTAATGTAAATCTTATTAGTCGGTACTGACCTGTACGTTGATGTCGGCCAAGTGTTCTGACAGCACGCGCACCACGTCGGTAAAGCCCTTGTTGACGGCTATGTGCAGTGCCGTGCACATGGAGTTGTTCAGTAAGTTCACATTGGCCCCTTTACTCAGCAGCAGCCGCGCAATCTCCGCCTGGTTCCTGCACACACACACACACACACACACACACACACACACACACACACACACACACACACAGACACACAGACACTTAGGCCTAAGCATAATAATATCTAGTTAGCATATTCATTTCAATATGCATTACTCGATGCATTTTCATATAATTGTTGTGTTTTGTATTTATTTACTCATTCTGATAAATGAATTTCAGCTTTGGCAATATTTACCAATGAGTTCCACACCAATGAAGCCTCAATGGATTGGACTGAATTGAAAATGGAGAACGAACCACTAAAACACGCAGGCCTGAATAACAAACCCACAGCACAAGGCTCATAACAGATCCATCCCAAAGCTGATCCTTGTTTACATGCCATGTAACCACCGAGAGACCCAAGGGATACTTGTAAATCCCATCGATGGCTCATTTTCTCATAGATGGAATCTAAAGCTGCCTATCTAATCCCTGTTCTGTCGTGTGGAGGATTAGGGACAAAAGTAATGCCTGTCTGTGTCTGTTTCTGTGTGTGTGTGTGTGGAGTGATTTCACTGAACCCAATGCACCCCAGCTGGAGAAACGGACAAGCCCAAATCCAATTAAATCCAGATAACCCCTCCCCATAACTTGTTTGCTCACAATGTGAATACAGGATTTAGACGGCCACCTTCAGATGTCCCGTGGGTCTGTGTGTGCTCCTCTCACCCAAAGGCTGTGTAGTGCAGGGCGGTGTCTCCGTCCTCATCCTTCACCTTGATGGAGCTGTTGGCCTGCAGCAGAGCCAGGACCACCTCCATGTGGCCCTGGTGGGCTGCCACCTGCAGCGCCGTCTTGCCTTGGTTCTTTATATCCACCTGGAGAGATGTAACACACACAATCACATTAAGAAATGTAACACACACACACACAGTCTGAGGTGGGGAGTGAGCGCACCTTGTCAGGGTATTTCTGCACGAGCTCTCTGACTTTGCTGGCACTGCCATGCGCCGCCTCGATGACCAGCCGGCTGGGGTTGTCCTGCTCTGTAGACTGAGACAGCAGCTTTTCCAGGACTGAAATGACTGTGTCTGGAGATGAGAGGGAGAAAGAAAGAAAGAAAGAAAGAAAGAAAGAAAGAAAGAAAGAAAGAAAGAAAGAAAGAAAGAAAGAAAGAAAGAAAGAAAGAAAGAAAGAAAGAAAGAAAGAAAGAAAGAAAGGAGGGAGAGAGAGAAGATCGGGAATAGGGAGAGAGAGAAGATCGGGAATAGAGGCCAACGAAAAAAGGGGGAGCGGGAGAGTGAAAAAAGACAATGTAGAGGAATAAAGAACAAGGGAAGGAGAAAAAAGAGTGTGTGACATGTTAGTGATGGATTCGAGAGCGTGGGAAACAGTTTGTGCTGCGTTGCCCTCCAGGCCCCTCTAAACCCAGAGAGCACATACATACACACAGAGTTACCAAGACGGTTTGTAAAGTCAAGTCAAAGTACAATCATTGGAATGAGTCAAAATGTCCTCGTGCACCCTAAGCCAGCATTATGAGCCTCTCGTCCCTACTCTGTGCCATCATTATGAATATGACAGACATAGAAAGAGGGGGGATTGAGTCAGGGCACTCAAGACTGGTAGGAGAAGCACACATTCATATACACACATGAGGAGCAGTAGAGGCACATATGCTGATGAGGCCTGTGGAGCTTCCCTCCAACATTTGTTTTATTTAAATGTTTTATAAATGGAGAAACAGCGTTATGATTGGCTGTCTATGCAATAGACAGCCACTGTCACAGTCCTTGGCCAGTAGTGCATGCATGGCTTGCAGCAAGAGTGCTGGAAGAAGAGAGAGGGTTGGAGAGGGGGAATAAGGAAGGACAAAAAGCAGAGGTCGCTGGAAGACTGTTGAATAAGAGGCCCCCTTCCTCCTTTTTGCAAGGTCTAAGTAGTCCTTACTTCCAGATTCATTGGGGTTTTCAGCAGTCATGAGGTTGGCATCCACCTCCATGGTTTGGGCTGAGAGGCACGCCGGGTTAAAGGTCCACGTCTGGCCGCCGAAGGCCACTCGCAGGTCCCCATCTGCGTACACCTTCAGCACCTTGCCCATCTGCCCCAGGGCCTGATCGGAGGAGAAAGGAGGGGGTGTAAAAAACAGGAGGAGGAAGAAGGGTGGGAGGGCAGAGGAGAGAGAGGGAGGAGAGTGAAAAGACAGTGTTAGGACACCAGATCGGTAAGCAGGCCTATGGATTCTTTCCCATTACACTTTCCTCACTTTGCCGCCTTTCCATCACGACCATTGATATGACAAGATTTTAGGTACATTAGGTATAAACACTAATCACTGGCCACGAATGAGAGGAGAAGGAGCGTTTCAAAGAACCTCCATCCAACCATGATTCATCTTGCCATCTCAAATACACTCTTTTCAGTTACCCATGCCACCCAGGGAAATTCTCAGGGCTTTTATTTATAGGTAAATAATCAAGATGCTTTGTTTTCGCAGAAGCCTTAAAGGCCCAGTGAAGTGAAAAACTAGCTTTTCCTGTGTTTTGTACTATATATTTCCACAATATGAGATTGGAAAAATACTGTGAAATTGTGAAAATGATAATGCCCTTTTAGTGTAAGAGCTGTTTGAAAAGACCGGCTGAAATGTTAGCCTGTTTTGGTGGGATGATGAGATACACCAGGCGGTAAATTAGTTAATAGACTAAAGGCATCTGCATGCTTCCCAGTCGAAACAGTTAGGTAGAGTTTGTGCATATATTATGACGACATTTTGTGACGTTTTGGACTTCGGTGAGGGTAATGACATTTTTTTCTGGAGGCAAGCCCAAGTTCGAAGTAGAAGTCTATGCCCCAAGTCAACAGTAAAGACTCTTCAATAAAGTCTTTGTTGTCATTCAACAAGAGATGATTCATTTTCATGCACATTTCTTCATAAAGAAATACTGCACCAAACATCTTAGATGTAAAATTGCTAAGATTGACTAAGATCTCTTCGGCAAAAACGTCAACATTTATAAGATTTCTTGAGTTATCTTAGATTAATTCTGACTATTTTGAGGAAGTGTATACTGGCTATGGCATCTCAAAATGGACAAACAGTAACTATTGCCGCTTTTTTCAAGTGAAGAGGTTGGCTAGCTGAAGGTTCGGCTAGCTGAGTTTGGCTAGGTACTTGCTTAACTGAAGCATATTGATGCCTTAATAAGAAAGAGAGTTTGAAACCTCTCTGCCAATAACAGCTAGTTTTCAGTTTCCCTCTCCCCACTCAGTTAGGCTACCGGAAGTTAGCGTTAGCCTACAGATAGTTAGCCTCAGCCTATGTCAACGTACTGGTGTCATGCTGTCTGTCCATTCTCCGTGGCCAGCCTGAAGCCTCTTTACACAGTCTATGTCTTCCAGTACTCGCACCAGCTCGCCCACACCAAACGTGTTGACCTACGGCACGAAAGGGGAAGAAGACAGCAAATTGTTAGCGATGTGATGCTAATGCTAATCTGTCAGCATCCAGGACACCTACAGCACCCGATGTCAGAGGAAGGCCAAAAAGATAATCAAGGACATCAAGCACCCGAGCCACGGCCTGTTCACCCCGCTGCCATCCAGAAGGTGAGATCAGTACAGGTGCATAAAAGCTGGGACCGACAGACTGAAAAACAGCTTCTATCTCAAGGCCATCAGACTGTTAAATAGCCATCACTAGCTGGCTACCACCCGGTTACTCAACCCTGCACCTTAGATATGGAATCACTGGCCACTTTAATAATGGAACACTAGTCACTTTAATAATGTTTACATACTGATTTACTAATTTCATATGTACATAATGTATTATATTATTGTATTTTAGTCAATGCCACTCCAACATTGCTCGTCCTAATATTTTTATACTTCTTAATTCATACTTTTACTTTTAGATTTGTGTCTATTGTTGTAAATTGTTAGATACTACTGCACTGTTGGAGCTAGAAACACAAGCATTTCGCTATACCCATTATAACATCTGCTAAATATGTGTATGTGACCAATACAATTTGATTTGATTAGCATCACATCGCTAGCTAATGCTAACCTACAGTATAAGACCATGCTGTGAGCCTGTATTCATTTCTCACTGGTAGAGCTAGAGTACCTTGGTCAGGGCACCTGGGTGGAAAGTCCAGCGGATGTTGTTGCTGTACTGGACTCTGACATCTCCCCGGTCAGTGATTCTGTGTACCGTCCCGATTTTGCAGATGTACTGTAAACACACAAATCAGATTTGATTTGCAGTTGCCGATTGTGGCCGGCCTTGGCATTGTCATTTCGCCGGCTCCATTGATTTGAAAGTAATACGGGCTTGTTGATTTTGTTCTATTGCACACCAGAGACCATTCACGCCGGCAACGTTACATAAACCTGGGTTCAAAGGTTCAAAATGGGGATACGGTACTCAGAATTTGAACCAGTACTTGCCTAACATAGCACATGCAGTGACAACATGGCATACACTTCAAAGTAGTTCTACGACTGGAGAAAGCTTGGAATGAGGTAAGACTCTTTTGATAAGATTATGTCAGAGAAATTCCACCAATTGACTTGGAGGGAGTTTAGTTTAGTACCTCTGCCATTTTGGGGTTCCATCCTCCGTGGCCCTCTTGCATCTGTCTGAGGATGTCTACTTCCAGGAGACACTTCACCTTGTCCCCCTGGTTGAAGGTGTGGCCTTCTGCACTCTCCTGCCTCTGCAGTTCTGCGTGCTCACCTGTGTACACACAAACCATAGATAAAAACACACACACACGTGACAACATACTCTACTGCAGTGCTTTCATATTGATCTGTAAGATACATACACTTCCAGTCAAAGGTTTTAAAACACCTACTCATTCAAGTGATTTTCTTTATTTTTTAAAACTATTTTTACTATTTTCTACATTGTAGAATAACAGTAAAGACATCAAAACTATGAAATAACACACATGGAATCATGTAGTAACCAAAAAAAGTGTTAAACAAATCAAAATATATTTTAGATTCTTCAAATAGCTACTCTTTTCCTTGATGACAGCTTTGCACACTTTCGGCATTCTCTCAATCAGCTTCACCTGGAATGCTTTTCCAACAGTCTTGAAGGAGTTCCCACATATAGTGAGCACTTGTTGGCTACTTTCCCTTCACTCTGCAGTCCAACTCATCCAAACCATCTCAATTTGGTTGAGGTCTGGATTGTGAAGGCCAGGTCATCTGATGCAGCACTCCATCACTCTCCTTCTTGGTAAAAATAGCCCTTACACAGCTTGGGGTTTTTATTTTTTTATTTTACCTTTATTTAACTAGGCAAGTCAGTTAAGAACAAATTCTTATTTTCAATGACGGCCTAGGAACAGTGGGTTAACTGCCTGTTCAGGGGCAGAACGACAGATTTGTACCTTGTCAGCTCGGGGGTTTGAACTTGCAACCTTTCGGTTACTAGTCCAACACTCTAACCACTAGGCTACCCTGCCGCCCCGTTGTTGGGTCATTGTCCTGTTGAAAAACAAATGATAATCCCACTAAGCCCAAACCAGATGGGATGGCATATTGCTGCAGAATGTTGTGGTAGCCATGCTGGTTAAGTGTGCCTTGAATTCTAAATAAATCACAGACAGTGTCACCAGCAAAGCACCTCCACACTATAACACCTCCTCCTCCATGCTTTACGGTGGGAAATACACATGAGGAGATCATCCGTTCACCCACACCGCATCTCACAAAGACATGGCGGTTGGAATCAAAAATATTGTGTTTCTTGGCCCAAGCAAGTCTTTTTTTCTTATTGGTGTCCTTTAGTAGTGGTTTCTTTACAACATTTCGACTATGATTGCCTGATTCACCCAGTCTCCTCTGAACAGTTGATGTTGAGATGTGTCTGTTTCTTGAACTCTCTGACGCATTTATTTGGGCTCCAATTTCTGAGGCTGGTAACTCTAATGAACGTATCCTCTGCAGCAGAGGTAACTCTGGGTCTTCCATCCCTGTGGCGGTCCTGATGAGGGACAGTTTCATCATAGCGCTTGATGATTTTTGCGACTGCACTTGAATAAATGTTCAAAGTTCTAGAAATGTTCCATATTGACTGACCTTCATGTCTTAAAAGTAATGATGGACTGTCATTTCTCTTTGCTTATTTGAGCTGTTCTTGCCATTATATGGACTTGGACTTTTACCAGATAGGCCTATCTTCTGTATAACCCCCCTACCTTGTCACAACAGATCGTCTGATTGTCTCCAACACATTAACTTCTTGGATATAAGGGGCGCTATTTTAATTTTTGAATGAAAAACGTTCCCGTTTTAAACAAGATATTTTGTCACGAAAAGATGCTCGACTATGCATATAATTGACAGCTTTGGAAAGAAAACACTCTGACGTTTCCAAAACTGCAAAGATATTGTCTGTGAGTGCCACAGAACTGATGTTACAGGCGAAAACCAGATAAAAATCCACATTTTTTTAAACCGCCTCATGCCAATGACTCCTTATATGGCTGTGAATGGGCCACGAATGAGCTTAGGCTTTCTGTCGCTTCCCCAAGGTGTCAACAGCATGGTGACGTATTCGTAGGCATATCATTGGAAGATTGACCATAAGAGACTACATCTACCAGGTGGTCGCTTGGTGTCCTCCGTTGCAATTATTGCGTAATCTCCAGCTGCAGTATTTTTCCGTTTGCTTCTGATGAGAAACCAACTGTCACGACTGATATATTATCAAATAGATATGTGAAAAACACCTTGAGGATTGATTCTAAACAACGTTTGCCATGTTTCTGTTGATATTATGGAGCTAATTTGGAAAAAGGTTTGGCGTTGTAGTGACTGAATTTGTCTTTTTTTTTGTCTTTTTCTTAGCCAAACGTGATGAACAAAACGGAGCTATTTCGCCAACACAAATAAT
This sequence comes from Oncorhynchus nerka, assembly GCF_034236695.1. Taxonomy (NCBI): domain Eukaryota; kingdom Metazoa; phylum Chordata; class Actinopteri; order Salmoniformes; family Salmonidae; genus Oncorhynchus; species Oncorhynchus nerka. Next base: position 30,445,693 of record NC_088415.1, on the reverse strand, counting down.
ATTTTTGGAAAAAATGAACATTTGCTATCTAACTGAGAGTCTCGTCATTGAAATCATCCGAAGTTCTTCAAAGGTAAATTATTTTATTTGAATGCTTTTCTTGTTTTTGTGAAAATGTTGCCTGCTGAATGCTAGGCTTAATGCTAGGCTTAATGCTATGCTAGGCTATCAATACTCTTACACAAATGCTTGTGTAGCTTTGGTTGAAAAGCATATTTGAGATGACCGTGTTGTTAACAAAAGGCTAAGCTTGTGTTTGAATATATTTATTTAATTTCATTTGCGATTTTCATGAATAGGAAACGTTGCGTTATGGTAATGCGCTTGAGGCTATGATTACGCTCCCGGATACGGGATTGCTCGTCGCTAGAGGTTAAGGAAAGACATTTTTAAAATGTACTTTTAAGAAGGCACACCTGTTAATTGAAATGCATTCCAGGTGACTACCTCATGAAGCTGGTTGAGAAAATGCAAAGAGTGTACAAAGCTGTCATCAAGGTAAAGGCTGGCTATTTAAAGAATCTCAAATATAAAATACATTTTGATTTGTTTAACACTTTTTTGGTTACTACATGATTCCATGTGTTATTTCACAGTTTTGATGTCTTCACAATTTTTCTACATGTAGAACATTTGTAAAAAAGAAAGTAAAAACCCTTGAATGAGTAGGTGTTCTAAAACTTTTGATCGGTAGTGTATACAATTTGATGAATTACGAAGACAAGCATGCTTCCTTAACAACAGGCAGAAACTTAAAATCTATCCCCCTTGGTTCATACCAAGCTTTGGTAGGTGGTCTTTGTAGTAGAAGCCCCCCTGGATGTCCGACACGTATTTGAGGTCTACCTTGCCCTTGTGACCCAATCGGTAGACGTTGGTGGTGCCATTGGACCAGGTGACACTGGCCACACTGCGACCAGACTCTGTGTCCCAGCCACGGATGTCCACCACCTTTCCAACCTTACCCTCTCCTCCTGCACACGCGGTGCGGTGTAGGAGTATGAGAGCAGAGAAAAACCGAAGAGAGCAAGTAAAATAGGCTTATTGGGGGAAAATTAGGAATAATGAGAAGATTGTGCTTGATATATTCATCCAAACTATGGAAACAATTATATTTTGTGTAGTTTGATTCTGTGCACAGGCAGGACATTACCCCTTCAAAGACACAATAGGTATGTTCGTAAATGCATTTTGGATTGCCAGACTGCGATCAGAGTGCACTTTGGGTGTTTGTAAATTCAGAGCGTTGTCAGACTGTACGTTAGTAAATTCAGAGTGTTTCGCTCTCTGAGCATTCAAAGCGCACACTGGACACTCTGGCAGAGGAGTAGGGTTGATCCGAGGCGTTTTGAGCTCAACGGCAGTAAAGCACCCAAGCTAACTGGCTAAAGCTGGCTAGCTTGCTAGCTACTTCCAGACATAAATGAGAGAACACCTCACTCTGACCATTTTACTGGTCCTAGCAGAGCTGTTTAGGCTGTTTTTATGTTATCTAGAGCGTTGGTGACTGTAACTGTGCTGAAGGCAACAATTTAGTTATATTTTTTGCTGACATTTACTGACACCGGTCATATTCAATGGGTGTTGCGCGTTCATAAATTAATCAGTTATTCTGCGCTCACTGACGAAAGTGCTCTGAAATCGGAGTAGATAGCCAGGGTGAATTTACAAACACACCCAATGTTAAAACAGGAGATGGTGCCCATCACTGTTTCACATCCACATATTCAACCTTATTGCAGCACAAAGACCATACTCTGGTTCAAGAATCTTGTCAATTATAGACTTGGCTAATTCAACATCACATACTGAAAGTAAGAAACAACAAGTAGGATCATGACTCCAATCTGTGCTCTGGATGCTGAAAAGTTTTCAAGGACCAATCTAAATGGATCATCTAAACAAGGTTTCTCCAATCATCCCTTTGACTCTGGTTAGAAGTGAGAGATCAAACAAAGAAGAACACAAAACAAAGCACACTTAGAGGCTGTGGCTAGCACCCCTCACATTCTCAACTACTGTACCGGACACAAGATACAATACATTGATTTACAACCACGACGATACGCATCTACTTTATTACATAATGACTTGCTTCAAGGTCAAATGTCATCAAATACCTCATTCAGTTTCCACCACAAACATAGAGAACCTGACATTGTATAGCCTAGTTTATGCAGGTTAACAGTTACATCAAGGATTACACAGCCTGCCAGGTAACCTCAGTTCAGGACAGGACTCAGGTAAGGGACAGCCTCTCTTCTAAGCATAGCCAGAATGTCCCTATGCACTTACCGCATGCTGCTTAAAGACTGATGATGACTGACTTAGACCCCAGGGGTTCACTTTCGAAGACACCATAGGACATTTTGACTCATTGGCCAGTGCTTTAACACAGAGAGGACCCAATGAACCCATTCCCGGTTCTGACCCCACATGAGGTAATACAAAGAGCTAATGACAGATTTCTCCAGCCCTAGAGGCAATGATATTGAAGGGTTTTGAAATTGAAAGGAACAATTATCAAACTTTCCACAGATGGAGATCCTGCAAAGAGTTAATTTAGTACTTGTATGGAAAATCTGTTTCTTTCATAATAATTTGCCATTGAGAGACAAATTCTCTTGACTCTTGATTCGAAATGTTATGCGAACCCACAGAAACCCAACAGCACAGTAGCCATGTCCCAAAATTAACTTAACCACAAAGACAATTTTTTCCTCCCCGGAGTTGCAGCACATTCTATAATTAGAATTCATGTGACTTCTTGGTATATTCCACTACACTAGAGGGGAAACGGTACGAAAGGAAAAATAAAACTGATCGTTAGGAAATATCTGTTAAACAGACTCGATGAGATACTTTTGGGTTGGGAAAGAATCTTGAAGCACAAAGACACCAGTTCAAACTGTCACTTTGCAGGGTAATTAGAGAACATTAGAGTATAATGGAATGAGGTTAAGAGGTCATGGTGAAACAGTTGAAACAACAACAACATTGCCAGGCCCTGGTCGGTATGGATGGATTGCTCCGCTCACTCCCTCACCGTCTTGGTTTCCCCAGTCCCAGTCAGGTCCGCGTACCACTTTCACCCCTTGAAAGATTCCTTTGAGGATGATCCGTGGGAGATTCTGCCGCGGGGCCAAGCACACTCTGTGAAAGGCAAAAAGTACAAACCACATTCTCAATGAAACACTATGGCAAGAAGATAGCATTATGACTTGTGATACAACATCATGGGGTGTATCCAGAATGTTCTGTCCAAATGACATTGTGCAGTTTCAGAAACATAACCACTGACTGACAGAAGCTTGTTCGAAATGCTTCTCTTATCGGCCACCAGAAAAACTCTAGCTAAAACCCTTTAAAACGTATAGCTATCTCGAATAAGTAAGCCAACCGTCTGGCCTACATTATAGTCCAACTAAGTGGCACAAGAAAACAGCCCAGATGTAACAGCTCTCTGGCTTAGAGACACGCTATGTCACAGACACTAGCCTGAAAATCAGAGAGGGTTATAAGATACAACAATGTTGGGGCTATGTTACTGAGACACACTCAGAAGACACTTGAATCAGTAAGGGTAGTGGGGAGACAAAGGGGAGTCTATTCTGTGGTGGATGCTTGCCAAGGGGAGATGACATACATGTGCTCGATTGCTCATCCAAATTAAGGAGAGGTCTTTGTTTTTGATGGGTCGTTCAGCATAGCTGAGGGCTGAGAGAAACATGCTGCAAAACCCTTAAATTACTCAACAGGGGACTTCAATGTCATCACAACCACAAGACTGAGCGGAATATGGCTGCCAAAAACCCAGACCTGTTTGACAGGTTCAAGCAGGCAGTTATATCAAATTCATCAGAAATCAGAAGGGGGGAGGGGTCTAGGAGGAGCCGTACCTTATGGTAAAGATTTGGTCAGATCTCAAAGGGGCAAATTAACTGCCTATTCCCATTATTTCTCCACGAGGTCAGCATTGAGGTTTCATTCTGCCATGCAGCTTGGGGAAAGACTGGAAACTTGACTTGAATTTCTCTCAATCCACTATAATCAAAGTAAAACAATCCTCCCGTGGGTGGTCTTCCTCTGGGATGAAGAGAGGCTTTGCTACACCTACGCGTCACTCTCCCTTCGGCTGCGAGTGGTGTCCATCAACGCAAACGTGGGGGAAAAACGAAGCTAGCCCTGGTTATCTTCTGAACTAATCAGGTCAGATTGTGAGGCATGTTGGCCTTAGAAGAAGAAGCCGGTGGCACCTTTGCTTCTTGGAGGCTTACTGTAGACTGACAGTAAATCCTGGTGTGGGCTGTGTGGCCATGGACAATGGGGAGGTGAGGTGGCATGTGTCTAAAATCAGAGATTTGAGGACTAATCCCTAGACAGCAGCGCAATCAGGAAGCACAATGTCAGACAGCACAGCTAAGAGAGTGTGTGTTACAAAAATACATCCGCGTCACCACGAGGATAACATATGGCCCTTATTAAGCTTTCTGTGCCAAATGGTCCTGTGAGCATACAAGTGTACATATATACAGTTGAAGTCTGAAGTTTACATACACTTAGGTTGGAGTCATTAAAACTCGTTTTTCAACCACTCCACAAATTTCTTGTTAACAAACTATAGTTTTGGCAATCTACTTTGTGCATGACACAAGTCATTTTTCTAACAATGGTTTACAGACAGATTATTTCACTTATATTCACTGTATCACAATTCCAGTGGGTCAGAAGTTTACATACACTAAGTTGACTGTGCCTTTAAACAGCTTGGAAAATTCCAGAAAATGATCGCTTTAGACACTTCTGATAGGCTAATTGACATAATTTGAGTCAATTGGAGGTGTACCTGTGGATGTATTTCAAGGTCTACCTTCAAACTCAGTGTCTCTTTGCTTGACATCATGGGAAAATCCAAAGAAATCAGCAAAGACCTCAGAAAAACAATTGTAGACTTCCACAAGTCTGGTTCATCCTTGGGAGCAATTTCCAAACACTTGAAGGTACCACGTTCATCTGTACAAACAATAGTACGCAAGTATAAACAACATGGGACCACGTAGCTGTCATACAGGAAGAAGACGCATTCTGTCTCCTAGAGATGAACGTACTTTGGTGCAAAAAGTGCAAATCAATTCCAGAACAACAGTATAGGACCTTGTGAAGATGCTGGAGGAAGTACAAAAGTATCTATATCCACAGTAAAACGAGTCCTATATCGGCATAACCTGAAAGGCCGCTCAGCAAGGAAGAAGCCACTGCTCCAAAACCGCCATAAAAATGCCAGACTACAGTTTGCACCCCCACATGGGGACAAAGATTGTACTTTCTGGACAAATGTCCTCTGGTCTGATGAAACAAAAATAGAACTGTTTGGCCATAATGATCATCGTTATGTTTGGAGGAAGAAGGGGGAGGCTTGCAAGTCGAAGAACACCATCCCAACCGTGAAGCACAGGGGTGGCAGCATCATGTTGTGGGGGTGCTTTGTTGCAGGAGGGACTGATGCACTTCACAAAATAGATGAGGGAGGAAAATTATGTGGATATATTGAAGCAACATCTCAAGACATCAGTCAGGAAGTTAAAGCTTGGTTGCAAATGGGTCTTCCAAATGGACAATGACCCCAAGCATACTTCCAAAGTTGTGGCAAAATGGCTTAAGGACTACAAAGTCAAGGTATTGGAGTAAATCACTCTACTATTATTCTGACGTTTCACATTCTTAAAATAAAGTGGTGATCTAACTGACCTAAGACAGGGAATGTTTACGAGGATTAAATCTCAGGAATTGTGAAACACTGAGTTTAAATGTATTTGGCTAAACTGTATGTAAACTTCTGACTTCAACTATAGGCCTTTGCTGTAGACACTGTGTTTACTGTGTACGGCCACAGGCGGTGAAAGGGTTGGTACGCAACATGATTTTCAGAGAATTCCATGCAAAGATGATGATGCGGTGGGGATAAGACCTGAATAAAACAATGCTGGTTTATACAGCAGGATTTCCTGACTTGGTAGATTAGGGTGGAGGTTGTTAATGGGCTGCTTTCAACAATAGATTTTAGCCAGATTAAAAACACCACTTTAAGGATTTTATGGGTCGAGATACCATTGGGCAAAATATGTAAAGGGTGGGGGCAGAACTATCCAAAACAGATCTAGTAGAGAGTAAATATAATGATGCATGAATGGTACAGATGGCATTAGTGAAGACAGCAACTGTTTTGACATATTACTGTTGTTGGTGTTGTCGCTGTTAAACACTCATACTTTGAGAGAGAGAGCGAGCAGCTCTTTAAAAGGACCTGGACGTCTCATCCTGCCTGACCAATGGTCTCTCTGAGATAGAGGATGTGAGATAGAGACTGAGAGAGGATGTGGTGAGCTGAAACATGACCAGTAGGAGGTAGAGAGGTGCCGAATTGCCAGATATGCAGGATAAGGATTAAACTGAGCCTAGATTAGCCAACCGCGAAGTTGTTGTTGCGTTTCCACCCCCCCCTCAGTAAACATATGGACACCCATATGCTGCACAGGGCACTGTCAACACACCATAACCTACACACACACACACGTCAAGGCGATACACACCACTTACCATGAACAACGGTGACCAAACGTCATTGTGAACACTTGGTTATTATACACACGCACGTGACAAAACACATGTGACTAAATTATTAGAGAGTATCCAGATGACCCAGCCTCTATCCAGATGATCACAGACACACACATGGTAATGAACATCCTGTATTAAGGAAAATCACAGCACATCCACTGGCACCTCACTTCCCCAAATCTGTATTCACACTCAGCCACTATTAATGACATAACACACTTCAATGAGGAGGAAGGTGAGACTTGTGAGGGAAAAAACATGTATTTGCAGGATCTATTAGATGTACCTATATAATTATCTGTAGCTTCAAAATAGGAGCTTAGTGTAGGAGCTTAGTGATCTTAAAGAGCTTTCTGCTTAAAGGAATAAAGAAGGCATATTGCTGTGCACATATGGAGGGTTGAAACTACAAGATAGTTTCACCACTTCCCCCGCCTCAGGGATGGTTCCTCTCTTCCACATTCACTCACCGCAGCTGGTCTGGGCGTGTAGTTAAGGACATGGGATAGAGATAAACTTGAGGAACTGAATAGACCTGTATTGTTTCCAATCATCTTTGTTTCTGAGTAACTTGGTCACAAGGCATAAGACAAAGAAGAAACCACAGTAGCTTGTGATGCCCCGATCTGCTGGGGAGGGGTGGAACCAACCATGACTAAGCAATTTTTGGGGTTTCTATATAAACCTCTTGCGTTTTCTGTATTATTGGGCTCTCACTGATCACCTACGGGTGGTCGTTGACCAGCTCCATTATTGCAATAATTAATCGGTATTAAAGGTTGATTGTTTGAAGAAATTGAAAGTCCTTTCTCCCTTGCTTGATTAGAATTTACATGACATTCTGCTAACATGCTAATCCCATTAATAAGTGGGTTAATTACAATACAGCAAAACTCTGGCACTGCAGGTCCTGTACTACTCAATAAGAACCCCCTGACCCCATGGCGGTGTGTGCCTAACAGTGGCTCTCTCTCTGCTTTAAGCCCTCAGCTGAGCCACCTGCTCGACTACTCTCTCCGTCTCTGACATTACATGAATCCCATTAGTTGTGCTGCTGAGCCCAGATCCAATCCCTCCATCACAAATGATCAGCAAAATAAAGCAGGGCCTCTCTCATCATGGAAGCCAGCCAACTTCTCGGCTCACCCAATATCAATTTGGGACAGATTGAATGCCTGCATTTTCTTAAGACGGACCAGGTCTTATGAGACGCGAGACAGACTGTAGCGCTTTGGATGACATCACTGAGGACTCACTCACTCCAGAATGTATTCATACCCCTTGACTTATTCCATATTTTAATGTGTTTCAGCCTGAATTCAAAATGGATTCTACCTACATGTACATATTACCTCGACAACAATGCTCCCGCACATTGACTCTGTATGGGTACCCCCTGTATATAGCCCCGCTATTGTTATGTACTGCTGCTCTTTAATTATTTGTTATTCTTATCTCTTACTTTTTTTGTGTATATTCTTAAAACTGTATTGTTGGTTAAGGGCTTGTAAGTAAGCATTTCACTGTAAGGTCTACACCTGTTGTATTCGGCGCATGTGACAAATACAATTAGACTTTACTTGATTAAATACTCCATAATGAAAAAGGGAAAACATGTTTTTTGAAATCTTGGCAAATTTATTAAAAATTAAATACAGAAATATCTAATTTACCTAAGTATTCACACCCCTGAGTCAATACTTTGTAGAATCACCTTTGGCAGCGATTATAGCTGTGAGTCTTTCTGGTTAAATCTCTAAGAGCTTTCCACACCTGGATTGCACAACATTTGCCCATTTATCTTTTCAAAATTCTTCAAGCTCTATCAAATTGGTTGTTGATCATTGCTAGACAACCATTTTCAGGTCTTGCTATAGATGTTCAAGTAGATTTCAGTCAAAACTGTTAGGCCACTCAGGAACATTCACTGTATACTCACTGGTCTTTGTGGTTGAATCAGTGTTTGAAATTCACTGCTCGACTGAGGGACCTTACAATTATCTGTATGTGTGGGGTACAGAGATGAGGTAATCATTCAAAAATCATGTTAAACACTTATTGCACACAGAGTGAGTCCATGCAGCTTATTATGTGACTTGTTAAGCATACTTTTACTCCTGAACTTATTTAGCCTTGCCATAACAAAGAGGTTGAATACTTACTGACTCAAGACATTTCAGCTTTTAATTAATTTGTAAAAACAATTTAAAACATAATTCCACTTTGACATTATGGGGTATTATGTGTAGGCCAGTGACCAAAAAAATCTAAATTTAATCCATTTTAAATTCAGGCTGTAACACAACCAAATGTGGAAAAGGTCAAGGGTGTGAATACTTTCTGAAGGCTCTGTATAGAGGGGCTCTGTTGTGTTTTGCCCCATGCACAACAAGCATGAAGAAGAACGAGGGTTTGCGGGTGTGACTTTCATATGATGTTTTTCTCCTTTGCTTTAGAGGCTGGGTCTTGGAGCAGCAACAGTCAATGTTCTGTTGAATTTATCTTCACTGTGTGTAATGAATGACATCAAAACTACATCTAAACCAGAATTGTGATCAAATGGTTGGATATAAACATTGACTAATTTATTCACCATTTCCCTACTTTGATCTACTCCTGTATCTCCTAGAATAAGGCTGTAGCGTAACAAAATGTGGAAAAAGGGAAGGGGTCTGAATACTTTCTGAATGCACTGCATTACAAACTTGCACAATTTACAATATGTTACGAATTTGCAAAACGTATGATATGTTACGAATTCCATTTTTTTGTGGCTAACGTTAGCAACCTATCCACATAGCTAACTTTAGCCACAACTAGCTGGCTAACGTTAGCTAGGGGTTAGGAGTTAGGTTAAAGGGTTAAAGTTAGGGGAAGGGTTAGCTAAAATTGTTGCTATACGTTCGCGTTATACATACACCCCGACCAACCACCCTCCTTTTGTTTTTGCCGTAATTAACCGTCTGTCTTTTATAACCGTACCAAACGTGACAAATCAAACTAACTTGAGTGTCCCAGATTTACTATGAGACCAAGCTGATCAAAAACTGTTGGATTCATAATGAAACCTTATACGCATACGCTTATTGCAACGGACGAGTGCAATGTTTTGTAATCTTGTACGGTAAAGATGGAATGTTGTGTGTGTAAGTATGTCTAAAACGCTAACGGCATGATCTAATGTAGTATGGATGAGTGTTGGTATGACGAGCTGTAGAAATATAAATGACTGGCTATATTTCGTGCATTTGGCATATTTGGTCGAAGGAGAACTGAAACCGACTCAGCCTCCTGCTTGACACCAATCGAGCGAATTCAAAACAACCCCAATGGGATTCATAGTTCAAATAAACTAATTACGATTCAGTGGGTTTCTCTAAAGACGTCTGCTCTACCACATGAGCTGTGTGACTACAAAATTAGGCTAAGTAGCGAGGCCTAAACAGAACTGAGAAAGACCATCAATGGCTCTTTGTATCATCCATTTCTCCTAATCTCAGTTACCAAGAAGTAAAACTGTCCACGTGAGATTAGTTTCTCCAAATCCTCAGTGGTAATGGCGGGAAAACATTAGTAGATTCATCTTAATGAATGTTCTGTCGGGATGAGGGTTGCGTAAGAGCCCGTCTCTTCACTCAGTGGTTTTCCTCGTCACGTCTGCCCTCCATTCATCACGTTACTTACTGTATGTCCTCTCTAGCCAAGGCCAGAGATGTCTAAAGGGTCCATCACATCACTGCAGGCCAACTGACTTCAGCTGAGTCACATTCTTTCATTCCACTTAAGACTAAATACTCCATTACTTAAAGATGTCTCAGAAAGATGGCTCTGAGGTTCATAACGTGTTAGTATTGGGGTGACAGAGATCCCTCCAAAGAACCACTTCATATTCAAACAATTCCCTGCATGGACCACACGCACTAAACATGCGTTGACCATCAGCCATTTTGGGTAAAAAACAAAAACATTATCATTCATGCACAGGACTCAACTACTGAGATATCTAATTCCTGCATTTGCCTTTACCTGGCTGTACTGTTTGTTGATATAGAGAAGTTAATGTGTGTGTGTGTGGGAGTAATTTCATCAATAGTGAACTAACTAAATAATAGGCTTTTATTTCCCTCACCACAAAGTGGCAGCGTGGTGGTCTGTGTGTTTACTACTATCCCATCACCACATGTATCAATCTTCTTACTTGTAATAAGTAGAGGATATATATTTTTAAAAGGTAGAGATTTGCAGTCTCGTCAGGTAGCTAGCGTAAGTCCTACTCTGGGGTTGAGTAGTTTGTAAACAACCTGCAAATAACAAGACCAATAAGATGATTAGATCTTATAGTGGTCTTATGGGACACACTGCTGTCCACTAGTGTTTTCAAAGGACAGAAATAAAACATTTGGCCTTGTGTTTACTCTCTTGACAGCTTTCAGGCCCTCAAGTTCAGACTTAACTCTTTATTTGAAACAAAGTAGTTAAGTATAAATCCGACCTTATAACTTTTTCACTCCAGACTTAGCCCATCTCTTTTATGTGATAACGCAAAGTAATTACATTCAAGTTTAAATCAAACAACCTTGAACATTTTAAAAACCGAACAACCTTAATCAAATCACATTTACCACAATAGGAGAAATTAGTAAATGGCAAGCATCCCGTCACTGAATCTACAAAATGTATCTTTACTCGATCAAGTGAGTGGGATGAATCCCTGCCTTCCACTAAGAAAGCACTGGCCACTGTTCTTGGCCTGAAGTCTCCAGGAACAGCAGAGCCATCCATCCTAAGGACTGTCTGAAGGGCTCTCTTCTAATGAAGGACTCTTCTAATGAAGGTTGCTGAGCCAAACAGCATACATGCCCAATGTTTAATCAATACCGTAGAGAAACTGAGGTGGGAGTCAAAGTGAGAGGGGGAAGGAGTCTCTGTCAGACTGTATTGTACTGCAGTAGTTTCCAAAATTGTTTGGTTATTGTACCACCAACTGAATTTTGCTCTGCCCCCAGAAGTACCCCCTCATGTGCATTTCACCAGTAGGCCTATGGTCTCATGAGTCTTCCCAAGTACCCCCTGTGGATAGGTTGAGTACGCCCAGAAGTCCTAGTACCCCTGGTTGGGAACCACTGTTGTACTGTATTTATATATATTTCCCCCAGTTTTTGCAGGTTTTCGTTCTCAAAATGGGATGTTCGAAGTCCATAACAATTCTTAAACCATATTCTTTGTTGTTTTGTAGTTACCATTTAATTCAGGTGTGCACCAGCCAGACAGTTGTGTTTGGCCAGCAGTGTTTCTGTGGCACACTTGTGTGGGAATTTTCTAAAGAAAATGGTCACTGGATTGACGCAAATAATTATTATAATGCCTGGTAGACATATTCTACTTTGTAGTTGCCTTTCAATCTGCCTGAAAACTTTTATCATTAGCATCGCTAACAGCTACACAAAGTGGTAGCTATATAGGCCCTATGCGCACTGCACACATCAGGGCTCGACATTCAGGTAAATTTGCCAGTGTCACACCGGGCCAGTGCCAACTGAAAGCTACTGGCTCGAATGAAAAAAATACTGGCCCGGGTCAAGAGCTGACAGGAAAGCAAATTATGCTTTCATTGTTTTAAGAATATATTACCTTTCATTTACAGGCTGAGCAAGTAGCCTTTACAGGGTGAAATTCAAGGACATTTCCAAACACTTAATTGTATTTTTCAAGGACCAAGATTGTATATTTGTTGTAATAGTCTACAGAAAAAACACCCTTCAATTGAAATGGCGGGAAGTAAATGAAAGTGCCTTCATCTCTCATTAAAACGGATCAGAAATGAAATCATGGAATAATTATATTGGAGCAGTAGAACTTCTAAATCAGCTACCATAACTTCAATGACTTTTCAAAAGACCAAATAGCCAAGAGGAAATGTATGATTTTGAAGGTACGCCATTCCATGATGACTGAATCGTACATTGCAAATATTCAACCAAGACTTATAACTTTTTAAATACCTGGTTTGCACACCCATTCTTGCCTCATAACTTGGAACATATTTCCTACTGCTGTAGTTCTTCATTGAGTTGCTCAATTATATAGCCTAGGTTAAAAATAGCATTATTGCAATATTTCTTTCACTGGCCCAAGTGGCCCACTGATGGGGATGATCGACCTCCCCTGTAAGTCGATCTCTGATGCTTCATACAGTTGGGTTAATCTTTGGTCAATTGCACATAACTGTTTGAATAAAACATGATAAAGAGAGAAAATTGTGATCCTAAAACGAACATGACCAGGTAAAAAAAATGTTTGCTGGCACCCTTGCGACCAAATAAAAATGTGTGTGGCACTGCCAAGTCAAACAGTTGCAAATGCGACTGTTTTAGTTGCAGTACTGAACCCTGGTACAGAATATGAGAGCTGGCCAACAGAGTCAAATACATTTGATCTATTCTCTCGTTATGAGAGAAAAATGTAAACCGGGGGTCCTACTATCTAAACTGCTTATGGGGTTTGTTTGAATTTCAAGATTAATACTAATTCTTACAGGCTTAGTTCAGGCTACTCTAACCCTAAGAACAGGACAACCAGTTTTAACTGAATAGCCCTAAACCTAAGCAGCAGGGGCATACAGCCATTGAAGGGTTGGTAAGCTTGTTCTCTGACACAGTACCTCTATCATCACCTAACGTCTTTCACAATGTCTATGATCTCCAAAAGGCTTCACTCATTTGAGGGAACTAATTATGTGATGAAATGTGTGCCGATCACAGATAAGAGGGAATCGGTTCCACATAAGGAATTACTGTACTATTGGCCAAAAGTATTCTGCATGGCATCACTGAACATATTTGCTTAAGTGTTGTTCTCCCATTTTGAGTTTTAGCTCCTGGCCAGATGATCAGCCCGTGTCTGTGTAATACTAAGTGTATTATACTACATGAATGGAGAATTCTTGAGAAATTCAGTCTCAAGCTTCAAAAAGCTCAGAAACACATTCACCAGCGAGCACACAAAGGAATACAGAGGTTTGAGCTGGCTCTTCACTGGTGGACTAGTAGAAGAATTCTGTGCCCCATTTTAAATTCAGTGTGCCATGAGATTCACCCAATATTATAAAGGGAACTGTCCACCCAGCTGACATTCAGACAGTGCCTGTAGGGGCTGGGAGCTTTACTGTGAACTGATACAGAAGACTGGATGAGGAGAGAGGAGGGGATAATTCACGTACTTGTATAAAAGTGATAATGCCCTCGAAGCCATTGTTTGGAGGATATATTGGCATGGTCTTCCGGCCCTCGACATCGTCTCGGGCCTAACAACAGCTATGCCAATATATCCTCCAAAGATTGGCAATTCTCTGGCATGATCACTTAATTAGAGAAGGCAGGCAGAGGAGACAATGGGAATCAACTTAGGGGAGTCAGGGACACAGGGACAATTAGAACGGTTCCTCTCAAGTTAATCTGGCACAAGTTATTATTTGAAAAGTAAAACAAATTGTAATCAAATTCAGCAAATCACACACTGTATTTTGAAGCGAATTTGAACAGAAATCAACCCAAGTGAATTTGGAGACAGGGTTTTGAAGGGGGGGGGGGGGGGTATGGTACTCACGGTTGGGAATGGGCTGTCTCATAGCGCTCAAATGCGTGGCCCAGGTCGTGTTTGTTGTTCATGTAGCACTGCGTGCACAAGTCGTAGTCAAAGCACACCTTGCACTTCCAGCGCATCCCCATGATGCCATGCTTCTTGCAGCTGTCACAGATGATGTTGGAGTGGCGCACACCTGCGACAGAGAAAATGGGAGAGAGAGCGAGAAAGTCAGAGCGAGGTTGAAGGAGGTTAAGACAAGCCAGTCCAGAATTAGTTCACATTACAGCAAATGAGAAGAGTAAACTGATGACAGAGATGACGAGAGATGCAAATCTTCCTCCCCCTTCTCACTCTCCTTCTCTTTGCTTTCGCTACATTAATTGAAGCCTTATTGACTTCTGAGGCAGAACAATTCTGTTTTAATGGGGAAAATGCAGATGAATCCTGCATTAGCACTTGGCATTCAATTCTAATACAGCCGAATGTAAAACAGGGCTGTATTGCCTGTCTCCTGCTTGAGTCGAGAGAAACGGAGATGGAGAGAGATGCCCTTTGCTCTGCGATGCTGAGTAAACATGAGCTTGAGGAACCTTGCTTGAGTCACAAAGATGAGACCAATACCTAAAAATAACAAATTATATACAAACAATACATTAGATACAGTGCATTTGGAAAGAATTCAGACCCCTTCCCTTTTTCCACAATTTGTTACGTTACAGCCTTATTCTAAAAATTATTACATTCGGTTTTTTTTTCATTCATCAATCTACATACAATACCCCATAATGACAAAGAGAAACAGGTTTAGACATTTTTGCACATTCATAAAAAAACAGAAATACCCTATTTACGTAAGTATTCAGACATTTTCTATGATACTCCAAATTGAGCTCAGGTGCATCCTGTTTTCTGTTTTTATGTGTGTTCCCCTATTCCTACCACCCCTCCCCTAATTGGAGTAGACCAATGGACAACAACACTTAGGCTTCTACTTTCAGCTTAGTCATACTATATACATCAATGTATTTGACAACAGTTCACTTTTTTTTCATTTTGATCCCCTCTGTCAGCTACCCTCAACCCCTCCCATCTATCTCTGAAGACCATCCAGATTTGATTTCTATTTGCAATATATTTTTAACTGTGCTGTTTCACAAAAGTTCTGAACCTATAAACATTTTACGGACCAGTATATTTTACATTAGTTACCTTGTTGTTTTTAGTCTCCCCCTTCAGTTCCACTCAACCCTTCCCATCTATCTCTTAACACCATCCAGTTTTGATTTCCATTTGCAATATATTTTTCTAATCTGCTATGATGTTTCACACAAGTTCTGAACCTTTCTATTCTCATAGTTTCTACAGATTGTAAATTAAAGATTTTTTTCTTTCTAAAAGTATTATATTATTGATCGATTGACTATAAACTTTTCAAATCACCCAGCAGTGCGATTTACAGAGTTAGCTCCAGGTAAATGTTGCAATTGTCACGAATATTACCGAAGGTGGCTCCCCTTCTTGTTCGAGTGGCGCTCGCCGGTCGTCGTCGCCGGTCTACTAGCTGCCACCGATCCTTTCCGTGTTCGTTTGGTTTTGTCTAATTGGTTTCACCTGTTCATTGTTTGGTTGTTAGGGTGGAGTTATTTAAGTTCGTTCAGCCCGCTTCTGTTTGTGCGGGCTTGCTTTTTCTGTATTTGTGAGAGGTGTTATTGTTTGTTGGGTTTTCTCGCTGTCTTGGTATTTTACCTAAGGGTACTATATTGTTTTCATAGTTTCGCCTGTTTGGGTATACTGTTTTGTTCCTTTTATTTTTTGGACATTAAAGCGTGTTTTTTCCCACATCCTTTGCTCTCTGCGTCTGACTCCACACCCATTCACTCATTGAGCGTTACAGAAATTCTTCAGCCATTCCTGAACCTGCGACCAAAAGCGATATCGGTCTCTTCGCAGCAAATATTTATACACACACAGTTGATGTCGGAAGTTTACATACACTGGAGTCATTAAAACGTGTTTTTCAACCACTCCACAAATTTCCTGTAAACAAACTATAGTTTTGGCAAGTTGGTAATTTTTCCAACAATTGTTTACAGACAGATTATTTCAATTATCATTCACTGTATCAATTCCAGTGGGTCAAAAGTTTACATACACTAAGTTGACTGTGCCTTTAATCAGCTTGTAAAATTCCAGAAAATTATGTCATGGCTTTAAGAAGCTTCTGATAGGCTAATTGACATAATTTGAGTCAATTGGAGGAAACCTGTGGATGTATTTCAAGACCTACCTTCAAATTCAGTGCTTATTTTCTTGACATCATGGGAAAATCTAAATAAATCAGCCAAGACCTCAGAACAACAATTGCAGACCTCCACAAGTCTGGTTCATTCTTGGGAACAATTTCCAAACGCCTGAAGGTACCACGTTCAACTGTACAAACAGTAGTACGCAAGTATAAACACCATGGGACCACCGAGCCGTCATACCGCTCAGGAAGGAGACGCGTTCTGTCTCCTAGAGATTAACGTATTTTGGTGCGAAATGTGCAAATCAATCCCAGAACAACAGCAAAGGACCTTGTGAAGAATGCTGGAGGAAACAAGTACAAAAGTATCTATATCCACAGTAAAACGAGTCCTATATCGACAAAATTAAAGGCCGGAAGCCACTGCTCCAAAACCAAGGAACTGCTCCAAAACCAAGGAAGAAGCCACTGCTCCAAAACCACCATCAAAAAAGCCAAAGCAACATGTAAAAGGTGTTGGTCCCATGTTTCATGAGCTGATAAAAAATATTCCAGAAATGTTCCATACACACAAAAAGCGTATTTCTCTCAAATATTGTACACAAATGTGTTTATACCCGTTAGTAAGCATTTCTCCTTTGCCAAGATAATCCAGCCACTGGACAGGTGTGGCATATCAAGAAGCTGATTAAACAGCATGATCATTACACAGGTTTTGGAGAATTTGTCAGTACGTCCAACCGGCCTCAGAACCGCAGACCACGTGTAATCACGCCAGCCCAGGACCTCCACATCCGGCTTCTTCACCTGCGGGATTGTCTGAGACCAGCCACCTGGAAAGCTGATGAAACTGTGGGTTTGCACAATCTAAGAATTTTTGCACAAACTGTCAAAAACCCTCTCAGGAAAGTTCATCTGCATGCTCATCGCCTCACCAGGGTCTTGACCTGACTGCAGATGCTCACCTTCGATGGACACTGGCACGCTGGAGAAGTGTGCTCTTCATGGATGAATCCTAGGTTCAACTGTACCGGGCAGATGGCGTGTATGGCATCGTGTGGGTGAGTGGTTTGCTGACGTCAATGCTGTGAACAGAGTGCCCCATGGTGGCGGTGGGTTTATGATATGGACATGTATAAACTACGAACAATGAACAAAATTGCATTTTATCAATGGCAATTTGAGTGCACAGGGATACCTTGACGAGATCCTGTGGCCCATTGTCGTGCTATTCATTTGCTTCCATCACCTTATATTTCAGCATGATAATGCACGGCCCCATGGAGCAAGGATCTGTACACAATTTCTGGAAGGTGAAAATGTCCCAGTTTTTCCATGGCCTGCATACTCACCAGACATGTCACCCATTGAGCATGTTTGGGATGCTCTGGATCGATGTGTAAGACAGCATGTTCCAGTTCACACCAATATCCAGCAAATTCGCACAACCATTGAAGAGGAGTGGGACAACATTCCACAGGCCATAATCAACAGATCAACTCTATGCAAAGGAGATGTCGCGCTGCATGAGGCAAATGGTGGTCAGACCAGAAACGGACTGTTTTTTTTATCCATGCCCCAACCTTTAAAAAAAAGTTATCTGTGACCAATGGATGCATCTGTATTCCCAGTCATGTGAAATCCATAATGAATTTATTTCAATTGACAGATTTCCTTAAATGAACATTAACTCCGTACAGTCTTTGAAATTCTTGCAAGTTGCGTATATATTTTTGCTCAGTGTATTTTTACCCATCTACCAGTAGATGCCCTTCTTTGTGAGTCCATGCAACTTATGTGACTTGTTAAGCACATTTTTACTCCTGAACTTATTTAAGCTTGCCATAACAAAGAGGTTAAATAATTATTAACGCAAGACATTCCAGCTTTCATTTTTTATTAATTTGTAAAAATGTCACAAAACATAATTCCACTTTGACATTATGGAGTATTGTGTGTAGGCCAGTGACACAAAAAAATGCAATTTAATCCATTTTAAATGCAGGCTGTAACACAGCAAAATGAGGAAAAAGTCAAGGGGTGGGAATACTTTCTGAAGGCACTGTACAGTATATACACCGCATTCAGAAAGCATTCAGACCCCTTGACTTTTTCCACATTTTGCGATGTTACAGCCTTATTCTAAAATGTATTCAACCATTTTCCCCCCTCATCAATCTTCACACAATACCCCATAATGACAAAGCAAAAACAGGTTTTTAGACATTTCTGCAAATGTATAAAAAATATATAAAAAAAACAGAAATATCACATTTACATAAGTATTCAGGCCCTTTACTCAGTACTTTGTTGAAGCACCTTTGGCAGCGATTACAGCCTCAAGTCTTCTTGGGTATAACGCTACAAGCTTGGCACACCTGTATTTGGGGAGTTTCTCCCAATCTTTTCTGCAGATCCTCTCAAGCTCTGTCAGGTTGGATGGGGAGTGCTACTGCACAGCTATTTTCAGGTGTTCCATCGGTTTCAAGTCCAGGCTCTGGCTGGGCCCCTCAAAGACATTCAGAGACTTGTCCCAAAGCCACACCTGCAATGTCTTGGCTGTTTCCTTAGGGTCGTTGTCCTGTTGAAAGGTGAAGCTTCGCCCCAGTCTGAGGTCCTGAGTGCTCTGGAGAAGGCTTTCATCAATGATCTCTCTGTACTTTGCTTAGCTAATCTTTCCTTCAATCCTGACTAGTCTCCCAGTTCCTGCCGCTGAAAAACATCCCCACAGCACAATGCTGCCACCACCATGCTTCACCGTAGGGATGGTGCCAGGTTTCCTCCAGACATGACGCTTGGCATTCAGGCCAAAGAGTTCAATGTTGGTTTCATCAGACCAGAGAATCTTGTTTCTCATGGTCAGAGCCCTTTAGGTGCCTTTTGGCAAACTCCTGATTGGCATACCTCAATGACCAACGTCCTTCTCCACCGATTGCTCAAATTGGCTGGGCGGCCAGCTCTAGAAAGAGTTCCAAACTCCTCCCATTTAAGAATGGAGGCCACTCTGTTTTTGGGGACCTTCAATGCTGCAGACATTTTTTGGTACCCTTCCCCAGATCTGTACCTCGACACAATCCTGTCTCGGAGCTCTACAGACAATTCCTTTGACTTCATAGCTTGGTTTTTGCTCTGACATTCACTGTCAACTGTGGGAACTTATATAGACAGCTGTGTGCCTTTCCATATCATGTCCAATCAATTGAATTTACCACAGGTGGCCTCCAATCAAGGATGATCAATGGAAACAGGATGCACCTGAGCTCAATTCCGATTCTCATAGCAAAGCGTCTGAATACATATTTTTTATTTATTTTTAATACATTTGCAAAAATGTCTAAAAACCCATTTTTACTTTGTCAATATGGGATATTGTGTGTAGATTCATGAGGTAAACAATTTAATCATTTTTAGAGTAAGGCTGTAATGTAACAAAATGTGAAGGGGTCTGAATACTTTATGAATTCACTGTAAGTACATAGTCTATATGTGTGTAAACAGCTGAGGTGGGGTGCTATGCTCACCGATCTGGGCATTGTCGTAGAGCAGCAGGTCGTAGGAGCCTTGGTATCCTGTGCGGTAGTTGGTGCGCGTGCCGCTGTCCCACTGTACCACCACCGTCTTATCGGGCGTGGTGGTGCTGCCTTGCCGCCCGATCTCCACCACTGTGCCCAAGTGACCCTCACTGTCATCCTGGTTCCCCCACTTCCAGTCCAGACCGCGCACCACGCGCATGCCCACCTCCATGCTGCCTCTCGGGCCAGCCGGGCCCGAGGGCCGCGGCCTGGTGGGGTCGCTTCTGCTGCTGCTGTTGTTGCGCCTCCGGGGCCTGTGAAGGGCAGGACGGACCCGCACAGAGGGCAGGGAGGGCACCACGGGTAGCACCAGGGGCTCCGGGACCAGATCAGGGGTGACTGACGGGAGAAGGAGAGAGAAAGAAAAAGATGTCTAATCAATTGGGGCGCTGTCTACGAGCAGAGATGTGAATGAAAACCGGCATGAGTTTTCATTTTGTGACAAATAGTTATTGCAGCCAAGCATCTTTTTCTGTAAATAGGCTAGCTCAGATTGGCCATTCACCGGCACTTCTTCATTGGTAAACAATTTCATGATCTTGACCATTTTTTAAAAATAGGTCAGCCTAAGCCCTAAAACAATGGTCTCAATCATAGAATTAGGAAATAGAACACTAGAATGGACATGGACCGTCTTATGATGGGATAAATGTCAGCCATGTTTGTCAGGGAATTGGTAAACCATGGTTTGCCAGTGCTGTGATAAGATCACAGAAATATAATGGGCTTGGAACCTCTAACCCTGGCAATTTGACTGGTAAACTCATGGGTACACTCGCAATGGCTGCCTGGTATTGTGATGCAATAATTTCCATGGTAATGTCGAATGTTCATTCAAATTATGCTAACTGATGTGGCTCATGCAATGGAATGTAATTTTTTTGTAATGTCAGTTGAGTTGATTCAACAAATCACATTCCAGATTGATGGGTACACTTCCTGCTTTTACATCTGGCTTTTCTTCTAGGTAAAAAAAGAAGAAGTTTAAGACAATGTAATAATTCCATGGAAAAGCGTTCTAAATAAACAAATAAATGGGACCAGTGCCATTGATAACTATTAGCGCCGCTGCTAACTAGCAATGCTAGTCCCATGAATTGCAAAGAGTTATAGGAAATTATAACCACGTTGTCTTAACCTTGTAATCTTTAACCTAGATGTTGTTGTCTACGGGTACACTAGCAATGGCCTCCAGTCCACCCATTATGCCATATTTTTTTCGTTGGTAGTTTTTACCCCCTTTTCTCCCCAATTTCATGATATCCAATTGGTAGTTACAATCTTGTCCCATCGCTGCAACTCCCGTACGGACTCGTGAGAGGCGAAGGTCGAGAGCCATGCGTTCTCTGAAAAACCCTGCACTGCTACCGTGCCCGCCCGCCACAAGAAGTCGCTAAAGCGCGGGTTTGTACTGATGCAGTTCCTCAGACCGCTGCGCCACTCAGGAGGCCATCCATTATGCCATCATTGACTTGAATTCCATTCTATTTCTATTGATAAGATGGTGAAAAATAATGAATTAAGAATATGGTTGTGTTAGTAAATTCATTTTGGAGTGCCAGAGTGGTCTCAGAGTGCGCTCTGGGTATTCGTAAATTCAGAGCATTGTTAGATTGTCTGTTTTTAAATTCAGAGCGTTTCGTTCTCGGAACATTCAGAGCGCACACTGGACGCTCTCGGAGGAGTAAGGTTGATCCAAGCATTCTGACCTCACAACGGCAGTCCAGCACCTGAGCTAACTGGTTAACGTTGGCTAGCTACTTCCAGACACAAATGAAAAAACAACTCACTGACCATTTTACGCGCCCTTGCAGAGCTGGTTAGACTGTTTTCATGTTATCCACAGCATTGGTCACTGTAACTGTGCTGCGGGCAACAATTTAATTATGTTTTTTTGCTGACACCGGCCATATTCAACAGGTGTTGAACGTTCGTAAATTCATCAGTTATTCTGTGCTCTGGCACACTCAGATGAGAGCGCTCTGAAATTGGAGTAGATGGCCGAGTGAATTTACGAAACGCACCTTTAATCTGCACTCTGTTAGCTAGCTAGCCAGACAGTTTTAGAGTTATGATTCCATCATTTTTTCTAATTAACTGCCAATATGCTAACACTCCATTCAAACAATGCAGTCAATCCACAGCCATTTATTGGCTGAAATCAGTTGATTGGACTTTGACAAGTTGTAAATGCAACAAGTACTGATATTGTATCATATAATGGCTTTTCAAGAAAACAAAAATGTTGAAATGTATGGTCTTTTTACATATATTTTAGAGGCTATATATACACAAGGTTTGGGCACACCTAGTCATTCAAAAAATTATTTTTTTGTGTGACTATTTTCTACATTGTATAATAGTAGTGAAGACATCTAAACTATGAAATAACACATATGAAATCATGTAGTAACCAAAAATGTGTTAAACAAATCAAAATGTATTTGATATGAGATTCTTCAAAGTAGACAGCTTTGCACACTCTTGGCATTCTCTCAACCAGCTTCACCTGGAATGCTTTTCCAACCGTCTTGAGGGAGTTCCCACATATGCTGAGCACTTGTTGGCTGCTTTTCCTTCACTCTGCAGTCCAACACATATTGCTCCCCCACTAAGGCGAAGATCAGATTAAATTTTATGACAAATTTATGTAGAAATCCAGGTAATTCCAAAGGGTTTACATACTTTTTCTTGCCACTGTATATATCACAGAACATTTGTTTAAAACCCATATAACCCGTATTTATAATTATATGACAATATTATTGGGTAACAATAATTCTATTACACATTTTCTGATAGATCACATGCCTTACTTACATTTTCCTGTGTAAATAAAATCCGGATTATGCCTCTTCTGCCATTCATTCCAATTAAATTTGTTTGGATTTCTCCCTGACTAATATGGATGCTATTGTCACCACATTCTTGGACTTTGACAGTTTATTACATAGCCAGGCTCTCTATGGTCTCAATAATCAGAGAGCTTTACACCACTCCCAGAGATACTGTCAGTGACACTGCAGCAGCATGCCTTTTGTCTCATTAACCCATGTACTGAAGCCCTGTGATTTTATCCTGTCCCTTCTTCAACATTCACTGAGCCCCATGCTGTGTGACATGGGCTGACTCATAGAGGAGCAGCTGGACATTAGACTCCCCTAACACGCTCACTGCTTTCCTCTGTACCCCTGACATGACACAGCAGCCACAGTCTGCCACACAGTCATGCCCTCATCATGACACTATGGCATGTAGCATTAGTGCCCAGCAGCCACTTGAAACCCAACAAACACAGGAAGGAAGTGCTTATTCATGTGGAGGACTGAGTTGGAAGAATGGCAGGAACTTTCACAAATAAGAGAGGTATGCCAATCAGACAGCCAGCCAGTCAGGCTGCATATATGGCCTACTTTAGCATAGGGAAAGGGGATATCTAAACTATATATACAAAATAATGTGGACACCCCTTCAAATTTGTGGATTTGCTGATTGGTGTATAAAATCGAGTACACAGCCATGCAATCTACATAAGAGCTTACTGAAGAGCTCAGTGACTTTCAAAGTGGCACCGTCATAGAATGCCACCTTTCCAACAAGTCAGTTCATCAAATTTATGCCCTGCTAGAGCTTCCCCAGTTAACTGTAAGTGCTGTTATTGTCAAGTGGCAACATCAAGGAGCAACAACAGATCATCCACGAAGTGGTACGCCACACAAGCTCACAGTAGGGGACCACAGAGTGCTGAAGAGCGTAAAAAACGCCTGTCCTCAGTTACAACACTCACTATCGAGTTCCAAACTGCCTCTGGAAGCAACGTCAGCACAAGAACTGTTCGTCGGGAGCTTTATGAAATGGGTTTCCATGGCCGAGCAGGCGCATACAAGCCTAAGATCACCACACGCAATGCCAAGTGTCAGCTGGAGTGGTGGAAAGCTCACCGCCATTGGACTCCGGAGCAGTGGAAACGTGTTCTCTGGAGTGATGAATCACGGTTTACCATCTGGCAGTCCGATGGATGAATCTGGGTTTGGCGGATGCCAGGGGAACACTACCTACCCGAATGCATAGTGCCAACTGTAAAGTTTGGTGGAGGAGGAATAGTGGTCTGAGGGTGTTTTTCATTGTTCGGGCTAGGCCCCTTAGTTCCAGTGAAGGGGAATCTTAACGCTACAGAATACAATGACATTCGAGACGATTCTGTGCTTCCAACTTTGTGGCAACAGTTTGGGCAAGGCCCTTTCCGCCTGACAATGCCCCCGTGCACAAAGTGAGGTCCATACAGATATCAATTGAGATTGGTGTGGAAGAACTCTACTGGGCTGCACAGAGCCCTGACCTTAAACCCTTCGAACATCTTTGGGATGAATTGGAACGCCGACTGAGAGACAGGCCTAATTGCACAACATCAGTGCCTGACCTCACTAATGCTCTTGTGGCTGAATGGAAGCAAGTCCCCACAGCAATGTTCCAACATATAGTGGAAAGGCTTCCCAGAAGAGTGGAGGCTGTTATAGCAGCAAAGGGAGGATCAAGTCTATATTAATGCCCATGATTTTGGAAAGAGATGTTCGACGAGCACGTCCACATACTTTGGTCATGTAGTATAGTCAGTTGAATCCATTCATAACGGAATGGATTCAACCAAAATGTGTCTTCCGCTTTTAACTCAACCCCTCTGAATTAGAGAGGTCTGGGGGGCTGCCTTAATCGACGTCATCAGCACTTGGGGAGCAGTTGTTGTTGGGGGTTAACTGCCTTGCTAAAGGACCTTTTTCCACCTTGCCGGCTTGGAGATTCAAACCAGTGACCTTTTGGTTACTGGCTCAATGCTCTTAACCACTAGGAGGAATGTCTCAGTTGACCGGTTGTTGAAACACTGTCTGTCTACACAGCCACAACAAGAGGCTAAAAAGCACAGTCACCTTTTTTAAACTGCTGAGTTAACCATGGACAATGACCCTACCGTTGTTGAGGCAGGGGAGGCCTACCTCGGTTGTCCCTCGGCCAACAAATGCTTGGCTTTGGTTGATTTACGTTGATCATGTTGGTGATGGCATTCCTGGATGCAGCTTCGGTCTGTGTCTACCGTACACAGGGGAATCGAGGGGGAGCTACTGCATAGATAGAGGCAGGCAGTCCAGCCGCCTGTAGATGTGGAGCACACTAGATCAGCCTGTCTCTCTGCATCCTCCTCATCTGCCTGCCTGGGCTGCCTACTGTGGGCTTGCAGCCTTTACGTAACGGCCTACAGAATTTTGTTTGTGCATTTGTGTGAGGACAAGAAAAAAGCAGAGATGAATCCAATAAAAACCTGTCACAAATGGATCGTAAAGTGAAACACACTCAAATTTGACATTTTCCCTTGTTAAAACCAAGCATGTAGCCTAATCTACAGAAGTTCTGAACTTTTTACAGCTCTCCCTTTAATTGTCACTTCTCACTGGAAAGACTATTTAACACTCACAGCTTCCAATAACAGACAGAACCTGCAACTATTATCTACCCATGCATACAACACTACCTATGAAGCTTTATGCTTACAAACAACATTTATTCACCCTGGTTGATACAACTGACAATGTAGACCAAATGCATTTTTTTGTTGGTGCCTAATTTAGTCTTAATCCCATGATAAGTATTCAGATACTTGGTTTAGTGTAGGCCTAAATCCATCTTAATCCAGCAGCAATAGGCCGAACAAAATTATTATACTACTTTTGAGATTATATTTGTATGTTTACAGAGATTACTGTGTCATTTGTGTGTTAAAGGTATCTGCTTAAGCGTGAAAACATACGGAGTGGGGGGGGGGGGATCAGAGAGAGAACAAGCAGGCTGCTCATACTCTCTTTCTCCAGCCCTAAAATCACAGTTTAGCCTGCCTTCACTGGATTAATAGCTCTGGCCAGTCATCTGACACTGTGTTTAAGGGGAGCCTCCGGGTGAGTATCGATAGTCTAAAGTAGCTTCCTATCCTTGGCTCCTCTTCTCCATTTGCTCTGATCTACCGGTGAGGTGAAAACAATAAATTAGAAATCCTAGCAGTTCTTTCAGATCACCCTTGATTCAGGAAAATAAACTAGGATAAAGAGATCGTCTAGGCCAGTTGTTTTCTACTGCAGGTGGTCCGAATGTTTTTAACATATGTTTCTTCCAAAAAGAATAGGTCTCACAGTTGAGACATGGGAGTATTAGGCTAATGGAATTATAAGCAATTTTACATTTACTTTTCACAATGCAAATTGTTTATAACAATATTAAAACCTTTAATTTGTTACAGTATATTCACTGATAAAATTGACTGGTTGTCCTAAAGAGATTGACAGTGATTTGTTGGTCCCTGGAACAGAAAAGGTTGGGATAATTGAAATGACTGAGATGCACCCTTTGGATGGAGAGATCTATGGAGATTAGGGAAAGGAGACATTTGCCTACCAATCTCCCTCCATGCTTGTGCCTCTTGATCAGGCAGGGATTTCACCATCCTGCCAGAGCATACTGATATCTAATCAGAATTCAAATTGGACTAGGAATGACTGTGCCAAGTACACTCCCAGCATGGATGAATCTGGGGGTGACTACCTACACAACAAGCCCTTATCCTGGCTTTAGAAGAACACTGTTCCACAGTGGGAGCTTAGCTCAACCCAGTAGGATACAGTGGCTAGTTGGCTGACATCAGACCAAAGAAGAAAAACTGGGAATCGATATTCACAATCAATGGGTTACATTTGTGGCATGCTAAACGGATCTTCCCACAAAGGTGTACAGCAGACTTCTGGGTGGACCACGTTTAGAACCTAATCAATAAATCAACATGAAAAAGGAGTAGGGCAGCCATAAAGGACAACCAGGTTATTCAAAAGGATTCTCAGCCACCAAATTGTATCCTCCTATAATTACTGTAAGCAAGCAAGAGCGCAAGCAAGCCAAAACCCATCATCACCAACACAGCAGAGGTCCATATTCTTTTGTGGGCCATACAGGGGCCTGTGGTTGGGTGAGTCGCATGAAACCAGTTTTATCCATGGCAGTAACAAATCGTTAGAAAACCATGATGCATCTGCCACAATCAACTATCATTCTGAAGACTAAGATGCTTAGTTTTTTTTAAAATCAAATCATTTCCCTAGAATTTTGTACATTTCACCCCAAAATTGTCATTACCGAAATGCGCCCAGTTTAAAATCTTGGGTCACTTATAAAATGTTACTTTAGAAAAATCTAAATTATTTGAATAAAACAAAATATGTTGCTGTAGTTTTGTCACGTTCTGACCATCGTTCTTGTGTGTTTTCCTTGTTTTAGTGTTGGTCAGGACGTGAGCTGGGTGGGTATTCTATGTTGTGTGTCTGGTTTGTCTATTTCTATGTTTGGCCTGATATGGTTCTCAATCAGAGGCAGGTGTTAGTCATTGTCTCTGATTGGGAACCATATTTAGGTAGCCTGTTTTGTGTTGGGTTTTGTGGGTGATTGTTCCTGTCTCTGTGTTTGCACCAGATAGGGCTGTTTTGGTTTTTCACATTTCTTGTTTTGTTAGTCTATTCATGTATAGTTTCTTTATTAAAGAACCATGAATAATAACCACGCTGCGTTTTGGTAAGCCTCTCCTTCGATTCAAGAAAACCGTTACAGAATCACCCACCACAACAGGACCAAGCGGCGTGGTGACAGGCAGCGGCAGCAGGAGCAGCGAAAGGAGGAATGGACATGGGAAGACGTTTTGGACGGCAAGGGTTGTTACACTTGGGAGGAAATACTGGCTGGAAGAGATCGCCTCCCATGGGAACAGGTGGAGGCACTTAGGAGAGCAGAGGCAGCCGGAGAGAGGAGCCGGCGATACGAGGGAACACGGTTGGCAAGGAAGCCCGAGAGTCAGCCCCAAAAATGTCTTGGGGGGAGGCACACAGGGAGTATGGCAACGCCAGGTAGGAGACCTGCGCCAACTTCCCGTGCTTACCAGGGGGCTAGAGAGACCGGGCAGGCACCGTGTTATGCTGTGGAGCGCACAGTGTCTCCAGTGCGGGTGCATAGCCCGGTGCGGTACATACCAGCTCCTCGTATCGGCCGGGCTAGAGTAAGCATCGAGCAAAGTGTCATGAAGCCGGCTCTACGCATCTGGTCTCCAGTGCGTCTCCTTGGGCCGGCTTACATGGCACCAGCCTTGCGCACGGTGTCCCCGGTTCGCCTGCATAGCCCAGTGCGGACTATTCCACCTCGCCGCACTGGCAGGGCGACCGGGAGCATTCAACCGGGTAAGGTTGGGCAGGCTCGGTGCTCAAGAGCTCCAGTGAGCCTGCACGGTCCGGTCTATCCAGTACCACCTCCACGCACCAGCCCTCCGGTGGCAGCTCCCCGCACCAGGCTTCCTGTACGTGTCCTCGGCCCAGTACCACCAGTGCCAGCACCACGCACCAGGCCTATAGTGCGCTTCGCCTGTCCGGCGCTGCCAGAGCTCCCGCCCCTCATTCCAGAGGCGCCAGAGCTCCTCAGTCCAGCGCTGCCAGAGCCTTCCTCCTCTCCAGCGCAGCCAGTGTCTCCCGCCTGTCCTGCGCTGCCAGAGCTCCCGCCCCTCAGTCCAGAGGCGCCAGAGCCCCTCAGAGTCGCCAGTCTGCCCAGCGCCGCCTGAGCCGCCAGTCTGCCCAGCGCCAGTCTGCAAGGAGCCGCCCGTCTGCCCAGCGCCAGTCTGCAAGGAGCCGCCCGTCTGCCCAGCGCCAGTCTGCAAGGAGCCGCCAGTCTGCCCAGCGCCAGTCTGCAAGGAGCCGCCAGTGCCACCAGTCAGCCAGGAGCCGCCAGTCAGCCAGGAGCCGCCAGTCAGCCAGGAGCCGCCAGTCAGCCAGGAGCCGCCAGTGCCGCCAGGAGCCGTTAGATCCGCCATTCAGCCAGGATCCGCCAGTCAGCCAGGATCTGCCAGAGCTGCCAGTCAGCCAGGATCTGCCGGAACCACCAGTCAGCCAGGATCTGCCAGAACTAGGTAACTTGAATGATTTACTAGGACCACTACTTATACATATTTTTTGTGAAACATCAGTTATTGATTAAGTAGGGATTGTCAGGAAATATGGGTGTATAAACCCCATTTTAAATTTACTTAAAGCCACAATCTGGAGTTTAGCACTAAAAAGAGGATATCCTTAATTTTGACATGTGTACCTGTTTTTGGTCCATACCCCACATACAGTACCAGTCAAAAGTTTGGACACCTACTCATTCAAGGGTTTTTCTTTATTTTTACCATTTTCTACATTGTAAAATAATAGTGAAGACATCAAAACGATTAAATAACATCTAGTAGTAACCAAAAAAAGTGTTAAACAAATATAAATATTTGAGATTTGAGATTCTTCAAAGTAGCCATCCTTTGCTTTGCACAATCTTGGCATTCTCTCAACCAGCTTCATGAGGTAGTCACCTGTAATGGATTTGAATTAACAGGTGTGCCTTGTCAAAAGTTAATTTGTGTAGTATCTTTCATTCATAATGCGTTTGAGACGATCAATTGTGTTGTGACAAGGTAGGGGTGGTATAGAGAAGATAGGGCTATTTGATAAAAGACCAAGTCCATATTATGGCAAGAACAGCTCAAATAAGCAACGAGAAACGACAGTCCATCATTACTAAGACATGAAGGTCAGTCAAACCGGAAAATTTGAAGAACTTTGAACATTTCTTCAAGTGCAGTTGTACGACAACGACGAGACAGCGACGAGCCAGCCTATAGGGAGGTCAGAGACCTGGCCGGGTGGTGCCAGAATAACAACCTATCCCTCAACGTAACCAAGACTAAGGAGATGCACGTCCCCATTCTTATCAATGGGGCAGTAGTGAAGCAGGTTGAGAGCTTCAAATTCCTTGGTGTCCACATCAACAACAAACTGGATTGGTCCAAACACACCACAGTCGTGAAAAGGGCACGACAAAGCCTATTTCCCCTCAGGAAACTAAAAGGATTTGGCCTGGGTCCTGAGATCCTCAATAGGTTCTACAGCTGCAACATCGAGAGCATCCTGACCGGTTGAATCACTGCCTGGCACGGCAATTGCTCGGCCTCCGACCACAAGGCACTTCAGATGATAGTGCGTACGGCCCAGTACATCACTGGGGCAAAGCTGCCTGCCATCCAGGCGGTGTCAGAGGAAGGCCCTAAAAATTGTCAAAGACCCCAGCCACACACTGTTCTCTCTACTACCGCATGGCAAGCGGTACCGGAGTGCCAAGTCTAGGACAAAAAAAGGCTTCTGAACAGTTTTCACCCCCAAGCCATAAGACTCCAAATGGTTACCCGGACTATTTGCATTGTGTGCCCCCCCCAACCCCTCTTTTACACTGCTGCTACTCTCTGTTTATCTTATATGCATAGTCACTTTAACTATATATTCATGTACATACTACCTAAATTGGCACGACCAACCAGTGCTCCCGCACATTGGCTAACCGGGCTATCTGCATTGTGTCCCACCACCTGCCAACCCCTCTTTTTACGCTTCTGCTACTCTCTGTTCATCATATATGCATAGTGACTTTAACGATACCTACATGTACATACTACCTCAATAAGCCTGACTAACAGGTGTCTGTATATAGCCTTGCTACTCTTTTTTTCAAATGTCTTTTTACTGTTGTTTTATTTCTTTACTTACCTACTACACACACACACTTCACCATTGGTTAGAGCCTGTAAGTAAGCATTTCACTGTAAGGTCTACTACACCTGTTGTATTAGGCGCACGTGACAAGCAAACTTCGATTTGAGTTGCAAAAACCATCAAGCGCTATGATGAAAATGGCTCACATGAGGACCGCCACAGGAAAGGAAGACTCAGAGTTACCTCTGCTGCAGAGGACAAGTTCATTAGAGTTACCAGCCTCAGAAATTGCAGCCCAAATAAATGCTTCAGAGTTCAAGTAACAGACACATCTCAACATCAACTGTTCAGAGGGGAGTGCGTGAATCAGGCCTTCATGGTCGAATTGCTGCAAAGAAACCAAATTTGAGTCCAAATTTGAGATTTTTGGTTCCAACCGCTGTGTCTTTGTGAGACGCAGAGTAGGTGATCATCCTGATCTCCACATGTGTGATTCCCATCGTGAAGTATGGAGGAGGTGGTGTGATTGTGTGGGGGTGCTTTGCTGGTGACACTGTCGGAGAGTAAATTATTTACGCCTTCCCATCTGGTTTGCACTTAGTGGGACTATCATTTGTTTTTCAACAGGATAATGACCCAACACACCTCCAGGCTGTGCTAGGGCTATTTGACCAAGAAGGTGTGCAGCATTAGATGACCTGGCCTCCACCATCACCCGACCTCAACCCAATTGAGATTATTTGGGATGAGTTGGACCACAGAGTGAAGGTAAAGCAGCCAACAAGTTCTCAGCATATGTGCGAACTCCTTCAAGACTGTTGGAAAAGCATTCCAGGTGAAGCTGTTTGAGAGAACGCCAAGAGAAGGCAAAGGGCGGCTACTTTGAAGAATCGAAAATCGAAAATATATTTTGATTTGTTTAACTTCTTGGTGACAGGGGGGGTCCGGAAGAAATGCATTCCCAAATTCAACTGCCTGCTACTCACCCCCTGAAGATAAGATATGCATATTATTAGTAGATTTGCATAGAAAACACTCTGAAGTTTCTAAAAACTGTTTGAATCATGTCTGTGAGTATAACATAACTTATTTAGCAGGCGAAACCCCGCGGACAAACCATTCAGATTTTTTTTTGAGGTCACTCTCTTTTCAATGGTTTTTCATTGGGAATCCAGATTTTTAATGGACCTTCTTGCAGTTCCTACCGCTTCCACTGGATGTCAACAGTCTTTATAAATTGCTTGAGGTTTTTCCTTTGTGTAATGAAGTAGCACTGTTCAGAACGAGGGTCACTTCAAGTGTACTGTTAGATAGAGGCGCGTGACCAGAAAGCTAGCTACAGTTTGTTTTCTTCTTGTATTGAACACAGATCATCCCGTCTTCAATTTGATTGATTATTTACTTTAAAAATGCCTAAAGTTGTATTACAAAAGTAGTTTGAAATGTTTTGGCAAAGTTTACAGGTAACTTTTGAGATATTTTGTAGTCACGTTGCGCAAGTTGGAACCGG
The DNA here is from genome assembly GCF_034236695.1 of Oncorhynchus nerka. Taxonomy (NCBI): domain Eukaryota; kingdom Metazoa; phylum Chordata; class Actinopteri; order Salmoniformes; family Salmonidae; genus Oncorhynchus; species Oncorhynchus nerka. The sequence continues at coordinate 30,413,575 of NC_088415.1, read as the reverse complement.
TGTTTTTCTGGATCAAACGCGCCAAATAAATTGACATTTTGGATATATATCGACGGAATTAATCGAACAAAAGGACCATTTGTGATGTTTATGGGACATAAATAAGCTTGTCAAAGAATAAGCGCGTCAAAGGTAAGGCATGAATTATATTTTTATTTCTGCATTTTGTGTCGCGCCTGCAGGGTTGAAATATGCTTTTCTCTCTTTGTTTACGGAGGTGCTACCCTCAGATAATAGCATCGTTTGCTTTCGCCGAAAAGCCTTTTTGAAATCTGACATGTTGGCTGGATTCACAAGTGTAGCTTTAATTTGGTATCTTACATGTGTGATTTGATTTGAAAGTTTGATTTTTATAGTAATTTATTTGAATTTGGCGCTCTGCATTTTCACTGGCTTCTGGCCAGGTGGAACGCTAGCGTCCCACATATCCCAGAGGTTTTAACAGTTTTTTGGTTACTATGTGATTCCATATGTGTTATTTCAGTTTGATGTCTTATTATTATTCTACAAAGTAGAAAATAGTACAACTAAAGAAAAACCCTTGAATGAGTAGGTGTTTCCAAACTTTTGAAAGTACATGCAAGTAATTACAGTACTTATTCTAAAATAAGGTATTTTAGTCAATTGCATTAAAATCAGTGATTTTAGAATTATGCTAGTCATTTGGCATTAACAAATGACACAGTTTGATGTATTGGGTTAATGAATCTCTAATAGAGCTCAGTACAGTTTTTCAATGGCAAACTACCAAAACATACATTCTCATTTCAGAAACCTGCCAATCATTACCATAATGCACCAATATTTAGGACACATTAGGAAACATAAAATGTATACTTTAGTAATTTTGACTTAATTTGAAAGTGTGTCTTTTGTTCTTTATCCAAATATGTGTACATAAAAATAACATGTAGGCTATACACAAGTAATTTTGACAAAAACAAATATTCAGAAAAGGTGGTGTAATGAGAAATATACACTACCGTTCAAAATTTGGGGTCACATAGAAATGTCCTTGTTTTTGAAAGAAAAGCACCTTTTTTTGTCCATTAAAATAACATCAAATTGATCAGAAATATAGTGTACACATTGTTAATGTTGTAAATGACTATTGTAGCTGGAAATGGCAGATTTTTTTTAATGGGATATCTACATAGGCTACAGAGGCCCATTATCAGCAACCATCACTCCTGTGTTCCAATGGCATGTTGTGTTAGCTAATCCAAGTTTATCACTTTAAAAGGCTAATTGATCATTAGAAAACCCTTTTCAATTATGTTAGCACAGCTGAAAACTGTTCTGATTAAAGAAGCAATAAAACTGTCCTTCTTTAGACTAGTTGAGTATCTGTAGCATCAGCATTTGTGGGTTCGATTACAGGCTCAAAATGGCCAGAAACAAAGAACTTTCTTCTGAAACTCGTCAGTCTATTCTTGTTCTGAGAAATGAAGGCTATTCCATGTGAGAAATTGCCAATAAAACTGAAGATCTCGTACAACGCTGTGTACTACTCCCTTCACAGAACAGCTCAAACTGTGTATAACCAGAATAGAAAGAGGAGTGAGCGGCCCCGGTGCATAACTGAGCAAGAGGACAAGTACATTAGTGTCTAGTTTGAGAAACAGACGTCTCACAAGTCCTCAACTGGCAGCTTCATTAAATAGTACCCGCAAAACACCAGTCTCTACATCAAACGTGAAGAGGCGACTCCAGGATGTTGGCCTTGTGAAGCTGACGTCACCAACACACACACAGACACACACGTACACACAGACGCTCGGACAGAGACCGAAATAGCATACCTCCAAGGTAATACTCTCTAGGTGCATAATAAGAGTGTAAATTAAAGGGCATTTTCTGATAACAGTGCACAAGACACATAGCGTACCCAAGTCTCCAACCCTGTATAGGTGGATTAATCATAAACATTACTAATGAAAATCACTCATTTCAAAGAGTGGCCCTTCCCCACAATTCTAAGCATTATATATGAGGCAAGGTGCATGGGCTGAATGCAAGTTGACACAGATTTATCAATAGCGAAATATTCAAAGTTACCCAAGCCTAAATGACATTTTTCTGATTCTTTGCCCGTCTATAACAACAAATATCGGGAAAAAAATGCTATATCTGATCAATACCTTACTGTGAACATTTGATTGACTTGACTAAATTTCAACAGTGTGATAAAATGCTTCACATTAAGTGCCCACACAGGATTGAGTGTCCACACGGCCATGTTATCATATTCTATCACACTAACATCTGATGCCCATCTACATCTTAATTTATTTAATCATATAGGCCTATGCTAGGGCTAGACATACACATTTTGAAGTATATTTTTATTTTACCTTTATTTAACTAGGCAAGTCACCCTGGTGATGCAGGGTTTTCTGAAAATTAATATTGATACTGGATAAACAACCCATCTGGCAAGATTGCATCACGTAGCTCACCCTGGCTAAAACACTGGACCAACTTAATTTGCCGTTTTCCATTTCTGGCTCGTGACTTCCCTGGTTTTGATTTGATGTAACTTGCTGTACAAGGTAATTATTGACTGTTTACATTGTATCAGTATATTCCAACTGGAGTAAAGCAGTGTTCATCATATATATATATATATATATATATATATATATATATATATATATATATTTATTTTTGTATAATTTGGTGTGTAATTAGACCTAAGTCATATTGAAAATTGCAATAATGTGGCAAAAACTCAATGTACTCTCACTGGACACCCTGTGACTGAGAAAGAAGCAATTTTCGCATCCCAGAGCCTCTGAACAATTATCACAAACCACATAACAATCATAAACACAATATCTGAACAGAAGCCTGAACAGTACCCAACCCTACTGAGTATTATATTTCTCTGTTATATCAAAGCTCCAAATAATGCAACATTGACTCAGTATATCCACTGGTTTGTAAAAAGAGAAGTAAACTCACTCCCCATGATCTTCATCCCACTCCTGAACATCTCAAAAAGCTCTATTCCAGAGTCGCAGGACACCATGAGCAGCTTTGTGCTGTGTCATTGCCTTGTCAATGTGACTGTCTTAGCACTATGGACCAGTCATTCTGCTATCAGAGGAATATACATGTTCAAGCCATTTCTATCCTACAGTATTTGCTTTGGGGTGAAGTTTGCTCTTTGTTTTTGGAACGGAACATGCTGGACTCACTATCTGTGACAAAAAAACAAGGTAAAGAAAGTCTGTCAAAGGGTTGTAGCAATAGCCCCATGGTAGTCCTGTATCACTAACTGCATTCATATCACTGATGACTTACAGAAGTAGGCCTACTGATGATAGCTTTGAATATTTAGAGTAGGCCCTTAGATCAATTCACATTTTGAGGTAATTAAATTACATGTGTAAAATTATTCTCATAGCTGGGCACATGTATGATCAAATAGCATACCTTTCACGTGAGAAATTTGTCTAATTCATAATTTCTAAACAGTTTTCCGAGATTTGCCACCTCAATCTCAAACGATAAAATAGTATTATTAATAATATATAATATTTCACTTGTCCACCATTCCTTGTGCCCTACAGGAAAAGAGACAGTCCTGTCCTATTTATCAATAAAGAAAATAAATCTAATAAGATGGTCACCATGCTCCATTTCAAAGTTTAAAAAAAATACACAAACGTTTCCAGGATACAGCCATGTTTTCAAAAGACACTCCTCTAATTTTAGTGATCCTTCAAACCGAAACAATTAAATAGCTATAGCAACATTAAAAGCAACACATGCACTGCATTACCAGAAGTGTGATAAGGCACAACATTACTGTCTGAATTTCCAAAAATCATTCTCATATCGCATTGAAACTAGCGCCAATTTTGTGAAATATTGTGTCACGGCTACAAATTTGTGACTCGGTTCGCAGGTTTACCTGTTGGAATAGACGCGTGCGGCACAGTCAGCGAGAGACAAAAAAACAGGGGAGGAGGAGAGGAGGCAGCGGCAACAGCCTCTTCAGATCAGCGCAAGATGGTGAGGAGAAAGAGACCATGCAGCGGTTCTACCAGCAGCCTAGGAACACCTCCAGTGAGAGATTGAGAGGGGGGAGGATCCTGGGTCTAGAGCGCTGTGCTGTGGTGGAGGGGGACTGGACCAGCAGAATGGACCAGCAGAGGAGAAGGTGAAGGAAGAAGGTAGCAGCCCAGTAACAAGAGGTGATGTAGCAGCAGGCATACAGCGTTACGGCAGCAGCATCCTCCCTGTAGCCAGCCTGGTTGTGGGTAATCGGAACGAGACAGACAGATAAGCAGAGTGAAGAGGGTCTTTCTGGAGGATGCGGCCAGCGTTTAGTCGTTTGTGTGCAGTGTCAGCAGAGATTATCAGAGGAGGGCAGTGAGGAAATTGGCTGCCCAGGCAGCCCATTCGGGTTGGCGTGCATGCATGCACACGTACACACCCACTCTCACACACAGGCGGACGGGATTCTCTTCAGCTGCTAAATCCGTTGTTACTGTCGAACACCGGTGACACACACGGGTATGCGTTGTCTCCCTCACCAACACACTATGCCTGTCTGCGTATTTTACACACTGCACTGCACAGCTTCCTTTCCATACCCAGGGACACCTCTCTCTCTCTTTCTGCTGCCAGTGAACAGACAGCCGGAGAACCGAGATGAGGGGGAGGGGCAGCGAGAGCTGGGGGAAGGGAGGGGCAGTGTGTTTGGAGAAAGGCTGTGCTTTTCTATGTTAGAAAAGGGGCAGGATGGATGGGGACTTGAAGAATGAGCACCTGGCATTGGTTCCAATTTTCAATCACGGACTGTGAGTAGACCTGAGTGTGTGTGTGTGTGTGTGTGTGTGTGTGTGTGCGTGTGTGTGTGTTGAGGTATAGCAAGGGAAGTGGAAAAGAAATGGGGGTAGTGTGTTCTCACAGCCTTGAACAGCACAGTAATACAGTAATGGGCACAGCTGTGGAGGGCATGGACCGGACAGAGCAGTGCATTTTGCAGCCAGCCATTCTACTAACAGTCACTGGCTCATGAACAAGCTACCTAATATGCAGCTGACATTCCTACTGCCAACTAGCCAATGAAAAGGAGGAGCAGGGGGTTGTGGTGCGCCACACAGCAGATTGAGATCGACGGGGGCCGGAGTGGAGAGGGTCAAAAGCTTCAAGTTCCTCAGCGTGCACATCACTGACGACCTGAAATGGTCCCTTCACACAGACAGTGTGGTGAAGAAGGCGCAACAGTGCCTCTTCAAATTCAGGAGACTGAAGAAATTTGGCTTGGCCCCTAAGACCATCATAAACTTCTACAGATGCACCATTGAGAGCATCCTGTCTGGCTGTATCACCGCTTGGTATGGCGATTGCACCTTCCGCAAATCGCAGGGCTCTCAAGAGGGTGGTGCGGTCAGCCGAATGCATAAGGGCACACTGCCTGCCCTCCAGAACTTAAACAGTCCCCTGTGTCACATGAAGGCAAAGAAAATAATCAAGGACCCCTGTCACCCCGCTACCATCTAGAAGGAGACAGTAAAGGTGCTTCAAAGCTGGGACCGAGAGACTGATTGAAGGCGTTTATCTCCCGGCCATCAGAGTGTTAAATAGTCACCACTAGCCGGCCTCCGCCCAGTGCCCTGCCCTGAACCTTAGTCACTGTTTCTAGCCGGAAAGCTCTCGATACTGGTCCCTTCAAACGGACACACCCCAGGGGTCTCGTTAATGCAGAGTTCTGTGTTTTTCACACAGAAAAAAAAAAAAGATCAAGATATACCTTTTCCCTCAGAACAGCCTCAACTCTATAAGGTGTTGAAAGTGTTTAACAGGGATGCTGGCCCATGTTGACGCCAATGCTTCCCGCAGATTTTTTCAAGTTGGCTGGATGTCCTTTTGGTGGTGGACTATTTTTGATACACACGGGAAACTACTGAGTGTGAAAAACCCAGCAATGTTACAGTTCTTAGCACACTCAAACCGGTGCGCCTGCCACCTACTACCATACCCCGATCAAAGGCACTGAGATCTTTTGTCTTGCCCAGTCACCCTCTGAATGGCACATATACACAATCCATGTCTAAATTGTTGCCAGGCTTAAAAATCCTTCTTTAACCGGTTCCCTCCCCTTAATCTACACTGATTTGAAGTGGATTTAACAAGTGACATCAATAAGGGATCATTTGGACAGAACTTGAATAATTTTTTCAAGAATAATGGGCAAAATGTTGCCCAATCCAGATGTGGAAAGCTCTTAGAGACTTACCCAGAAAGACTCACAGCTGCAATAGCTGCCAAAGGTGATTCTACAAAGTATTGACTCAACCTGTTTTCACTTTGTCATTATGGGGTATTGTTTGTTTGTTTGTTTGTATGTATGTATGTATGAATGTATGTATAGTGGGGAGAACAAGTATTTGATACACTGCCGATTTTGGAGGTTTTCCTACTTACAAAGCATGTAGAGGTCTGTAATTTTTATCATAGGTACACTTCAACTGTGAGAGACAGAATCTAAAAACAAAAATCCAGAAAATCACATTGTATGATATAAGTATTTGATACATCAGAAAAGCAGAACTTAATATTTGGTCAACTTTATCAAATACTTGTTCTCCCCACCGTCCGTCCGTCTGAAGTTGTAAGTTTACATACACTTAGGTTGGAGTCATTAAAACTTGCTTTTCAACCACTCCACAAATGTCCTGTTAACAAACTATAGTTTCGGCAAGTCGGTTAGGACATCTACTTTGTACATGACAAGTAATTTTTCCAACAATTGCTTACAGATGTATTATTTCACTTATAATTCACTGTATAACCATTCCAGTGGGTCAGAAGTTTACATACACTAAGTTGACTGTGCCTTTAAACAGCTTGTAAAATTCCAGAAAATATTGTCATGGCTTTAGAAGCTTCTGATAGGCTAATTGATATAATTTGAGTCAATTGGAGGTGTACCTGTGAATGTATTTCAAGGCCTACCTTCAAACTCAGTGCCTCTTTGCTTGACATCATGGGAAAATCAGAAGAAATCAGCCAAGACTTCAGAAAAACAATTGCAGACCTCCACAATTCTGGTTCATCCTTGGGAGCAATTTCCAAACGCTTGTACGAACAATAGTACGCAAGTACAAACCCCATGGGACCAGGCAGCCGTTATACCACTCAGGAAGGTGGTATAGGAAGGAAAGTCTCCTAGAGATGAACGTACTTTGGTGCGAAAAGTGCAAATCAATTCCAGAACAACAGCAAAAGACCTTGTGAAGATGCTGGAGGTAACAGGTACAAAAGTGTCTATATCCACAGTAAAACGAGTCCTATATTTACATAACCTGAAAGGCCGCTCAGCAAGGAAGAAGCCGCTGCTCCAAAACCGTCATAAAAAACCCAGACAACGGTTTGCAACTGCACATGGGGACAAAGATCGTAGTTTTTGGAGAAATGTCCTCTGGTCTGATGAAACAAAAATAGAACTGTTTGGCCATAATGACCATCGTTATATTTGGAGGGAAAAGGGGGAGGCTTGCAAGCTGAAAAACACCATTCCAACCGTGAACCACGGTGGTGGCAGCCGACCTCAATTCTATAGAAAATTTGTGGGCAGAAGTGAAAAAGCGTGTGAGAGCAAGGAGGCCTACAAACCTGACTCAGTTACACCAGCTCTGTCAGGAGGAATGGTCCAAAATTCACCCAACCTATTGTGGGACCTTGTGAAAAGCTACCTGAAACATTTGACCCAAGTTAAACAATTGAAAGGCAATGCTACTAAATACTAATTGAGTGTATGTAAACTTCTGACCCACTGGGAATGTGATGAAAGAAATAAAAACTGAAATCTATTATTCTGACATTTAACATTCTTAGGATCACCACTTTATTTTAACTTCCCTAAGACAGGGATTTTTTACTAGGATAAAATGTCAGGAATTGTGAAACTGAGTTTAAATGCATTTGGCTAAGGTGTGTGTAAACTTTCAACTGTACATGATTCCATATGTGTTATTTCATAGTTTTGATGTCTTCACTATTATTATACAATGTAGAAAATAGTCAAAATAAAGAAAAACCATTAAATGAGTAGGTGTGTCCAAACCTTTAACTGGTAATGTACATTTTGGGGGATTTGCGTGCCCATGAAAACTGTTTTCACCCCATCACTTTAGGAGACACGAAATGTAGTTACACTTAATTTCTGAGATCTCTATACAAAAAAACTGTCCAACCTCTAGAGCCAGGATTCTTACAGTGTTAAAGTTCAGTGTCTAATTTAACTGATTAATGCTTAATATATGCTATAACGACAACTTACACTGTCATAAATGCTAGGACAGAAAATTAATGTTTTATGTCACACGATTTTAGACAAATCCGTCAAGACACCAACCATGAGAAAGGGTTAAACAGGTTTTAAATCAACTGGTGAATTTGATTGAATATAGCTATGTTTCCCCCTGAAATCTTAATGTAATGTAATGACATGAGAAAAAAAATCTGATTATTATAAATGACTTATCAGCAGCTGTAACAAGTTGTCCAGTGTAGGAAATCCTCACTGGTACCCTAGTTTATAGAAAGATCCACACACAAGTCATATTCTGCACTTCCAAGTTTCAGACAACTTTCAGCAGCAGCATCTTGGCAATACACATAAACTGGATAGGCATAATGGCTGTGATTTTTCAACAATCAAAGATGTCTGATCAATGTCAATAAATGAAAAAACAGCTTAAATGTATACTAGGCTAGAAGGAACACTCAAACAAACCCATGAGGCATAGCTCAAGCGTAGGGGCACATATGATTCATTTTTGAGTAATACAGAGCAAATTATCACATATCCTGTATGGTAGGATAGACAGTGATAACCTCATTGTCCCAAAACAGCCTTAAGAACATTAGCCAAGCTAATATCAAACAATGGTGACAAACTAGACAGAAACAGCAACGCAGTCCAGTCCAGTCAAACACCACTCAAAAACTATTGATTCTAAGACCTCTGTTTAGAAAGAATGTGTGCTAATAACAGCACCTGAACCACCACACCTCAAGGCTAGAATAGCCTACTCAAAATCTAATCTTATTGGTCACATACACGTGTTTAGCAGATGTTATTGCGGGTGTAGCGAAATGCTTGTGTTTCTAGCTCCAACAGTGCAGTAATATCGAACAATATCTAACAATTTCACAAATGATACCAAAACACAAATCTAAGTAAAGGATTTAAGAATATATAAATATATGGACGAGCGGCACTTAGCAAGTATTTCTTCTGCCTGAGGAATGTGCAAATCTCTGTATTTGTATCAAATTTTTTGCAAAGTTTCACAATAAAACATTTAGCAAGGCTAGACATTGTTTTTCCCTATGATTTTTTTCAGCAGTAGTGGCAATGGGGGATGTATCACCTGCATCTTTGCAGTGGACTGAGCAAATACTTCTTCTGGCTGAGGAGTATGCAAATCAATGGGTCGCCCCAGAGAGGGGTCATTGCAAATCAGGGGCATTGGGCAGCAATGAGGAAATGTTATCATCAAAATCTGGAGTTTATCTTTAAAAGTTATCACAATTGTTTGATACCAGTGAAGAAGCAGGCTCACACCTGCTATTGAAACAAAACATAGTGTGTCCTTATGGTGCGATGTTAGGCAAAACAGAGATTTTCATATATATATATTTTACCTTTATTTAACTAGGCAAGTCAGTTAAGAACAAATTCTTATTTTCAATGGCGGCCTAGGAACAGTGGGTTAACTGCCTTGTTCGGGGGAAGAACGACAGATTTTTACCTTGTCAGCTCGGGGATTCGATCTTGCAACCTTTCGGTTACTTGTCCAAAGCTTTGGGCTAACTAAAGGCATAGGCCTACTTATTATGTAGCTGACTTCATTTATGCAATACAACCATATTGAGGCTTTGAGGCTATTCTTTGGCGGCAGGTCTAATGTTGCTACTTTAGCCAATCAGCCTACAAAAATGTAATTAATGTGTCACCAAATGAACATAAACTACTTCACTGACACACAATGTAAACACTTTGGCTACTCCTGAATTTCAGGAGGTATAGGTTTAACGTTAGACCCACGTGGGTTTTAAATATGTGAAAGTAAGTGGATATACATTAAAGTGCAATCCACAAAGCTGCTTAAAATGTCCGGAATTCTATCCTTTTCAATGACCATAATGACATTAGGCGACAACCGCTGCCATGCATGGACTGAGGTTTATTGATTACGTCGTGAAAACGTTTACCGTTTAAGATCCAAACAGAACCAACCTGAACGAAACGGGGAGGGACATAACTGCATTTATCCAATAGAAACGTTTTCCGTTTGGAGTAAACGGTTTCTGTTGCAAAACGTTTACGAACAGACGAAACGTTTTGCAACAGAATCGCCTTAACGGATCATTTACACCCCTGATATGCATTACGTTAGCTACATTCATTGGTACAGCTGGTAGTCCTGATAAGCTAACGTTAGCTAGCTAGCACACATTTAGCTAGCTAACTCTAAAAACGTTTAGTTAACATTTTAGCTAAGCTACTAGTTCGAAAAAAATGTTTTGTCGTGCTTTCCTTACCCGACTTCAAATATTTAATCGGTGTTAACGTGTAACTCCATATGGGTGTCTATGGTCATGGTTAACGTCTGCTGTGCTCAGGACGGAAGTTGATTGGCTAACTAGCAAGTTGCAACCTAGCCAGTCAGCCACACGCCCATACCAAAGATTTCTTATAACTAACCCAAGATAAACCACAGCCTGTCGTTTCCAATGGGGGCAAATTAACCATAATGGGCAGAACAAGCAAGGAGGTGGGCCGAGCCAGGCACTAGCTAGCGTGATCCTATTGGCATGTTCTAGCATCTATTTGCATATTTCGGTTAGGGAACTCTGAAGTGGGCGTGTGCATTAACTCAATTTGCCCTTGAACTCCTTCTAAACAAGCAACTTTAAAAACTTTGGCAAAGGGTAAAGTCTACTAAACTTAGTCCACTCTCCGTAACAGAGTCTAGTTTGGGGAACAGAAAACTGTACTGAGATCAAATGTTTCATAGATGAGAAAATCAGCAGAACATCAGCCAAAATAATATTTTTCGCTTTGAAGAGATACATAAATGTGTTTGCATACTCTTGTTTTGTTGCATTTATGATTGTTTTTTCTTTTAAAATATATTTATTTAAATATTCAAAGGACTAAATATGGACACGTTCCGTTTAGATTGTTCTTCTCCTTTTCAGTTCTGTTTTAATTTGTTTAAAAGCTGTCTCAGTGGAAAACAACATATTTTAAATTGTCATTTGACAACGGGTTTTCTATATTTGTTCTCCATCTTCTCCCACCGCCAGCCACTGGGCTTCCTCTCATCACCATATTTGGTGGTGGGTGAAAAAGCCAACAGGATGCTTCAGATTTACACATCCGGTGAAACATCTGGCTCATTGTTCTATCTGTGCCCATACAATGAATTGTGGAGGAAATACAGTGCGTCACTTCTTGTTTTCTCATGCACAGAAATAGCTGGGTGGCTAACCCCTCGCATAAAATGTATATATTCATGTGTTGAATGTATTTATGTTTCCTGTAAACATTAAATAACAATAGCCTGTTCAGAGGACATAGTTTGTCACCTATCCAGTAACGTAACTTAACTAGCAGATTGACTCCTTGATCAGACCGACAGCATCATTGATTCAAGGCTGGGTAATAAATTCTGCAGTCAAATTTTTTCAACATTAGTGCTGAATGATTAACCGAAAAGTCTCTTCTTTTTTAAAAAAATAACTAATTGACCTACATTGGTGAAATTATTTGAATTCCATTTCGTAGTTTTTTTTTTCTTCTGTGAGCTTGATGCTCAGTTTCTGTAAAGATAAATCAGATCAATCCCAAACCGTGCGATGTAGTAGGGAGTTGAAGTTTCAAACAGACCAATATTCTACATAGTTTAGCACAGAAAACGTGTTAATCCACTACAATGACCGTAATCCATTGCGTGCTCACTTACTGTCGGGTCTGTGTGGAGCAAACAGAGAAAAGAGAAAGAGACAGAAGACAGAAAACAGTTGCTTTGCATGGTATCACTCAGTGGTGGAAAAAGTACATCGTCATACTTGAGTAAAAGTAAAAATACCTTAGTAGAAAATTACTCAAGTAAAAGTGAGTCACTCAATAAAATACTACTTTAGTAAAAGTCAAAGTATTCGGTTTTAAATACTTAAGTATCTAAAGTAAATGTAATTGCTAAAATATACTTAAGTATCAAAAGTAAAAGTATAATTTTACATTCCTTATATTAAACAAACCAGAGGACACAATTTTCTAGTTTGTATGGAGTAAAACGTACATTTTATTTACAGTGGCTTGCAAAAGTATTCACCCCCTTGGTATTTTTCCTATTTTGTTGCCTTACAACCTGGAATTAAAATAGATTTTGGGGGGATTTTTTAAGACAAAAAAACAGAAAACTTGAGTGTGCATAACTATATATACACCCCCAAAGTCAATACATTGTAGAGGCACCTTCTGCAGCAATTACAGCTGCAAGCCTCTTGGGGTATGGATCTATAAGATGGGCACATCTAGCCACTTGGATTTTTGCCCATTCTTCAAGGCAAAACTGCTCCAGCTCCTTCAAGTTGGATGGGTTCCACTGGTGTACAGCAATCTTTAAGTCATACCACAGATTTTCAATTTTATTGAGGTCTGGACTTTGACTAGGCCATTCCAAAACTTTTTAAAATGTTTCCCCTTAAACTACTCGCGTGTTGCTTTAGCAGTATGCTTAGGGTCATTGTCCTGCTGGAAGGTGAACCTCCGTCCCAGTCTCAAATCTCTGGAAGATGTAAATAGCTTTCCCTCAAGAATCTCACTGTATTTAGCACCATCCATCATTCCTTCAATTCTAACCAGTTTCCCTGCCGATGAAAAACATCCCCACAGGGATGGTAGTCTCGGGGTGATGAGAGGTGTTGGATTTGCCCCAGACATAGCGTTATCCTTGATGGCCAAAAAACAAAATTTTAGTCTCATTTGACCAGAGTACCTTCTTTCATATGTTTGGGGAGTCTCCCACATGCCTTTTGGAGAACACTAAACGTTTTTGCTTGTTTTTTTCTTTAAGCAATGGCTTTTTTTCTGGCCACTCTTCTGTAAAGTGTACAGCTTAAAGTGGTCCTATGGACAGATACTCCAATCTCAGCTATGGAGCTTTGCAGCTCCTTCAGGGTTATCTTTGGTCTCTTTGTTGCCTCTCTGATTAATGGCCTCCTTGCCTGGTCCGTGAGTTTTGCTGGGCGGCCCTCTCTTGGCAGGTTTGTTGTGGTGCCATATCCTTTCCATTCGTTAATAATGGATTTAATGGTGCTCAGTGGGATGTTCAACATTTCAGATGTTTTTATAACCCAACCCTGATCTGTACCTCTCCACAACTTTGTCCCTGACCTGTTTTGAGAGCTCCTTGGTCTTCATGGTGCTGCTTGCTTGGTGGTCCCCCTTGCTTAGTGGTGTTGCAGACTCTGGGGCCTTTCAGAACAGGTGTATATATACTGAGATCATGTGACAGGTCATGTGACTCTTAGATTGCACACAGGTGGACTTTATTTAACTAATTATGTGACTTCTGAAGGTAATTGGTTGCATCAGATCTTATTTAGGGGCTTCATAGCACAGGGGGTGAATAAATATGCACGCACCACTTCTCTTTTTATAATTTTTTGAAATAAGACATTTGTTTTATTTCATTTCACCAGTTTGGTATATTTTGTGTATGTCCATTACACAAAATCCAAATAAAAATCCATTTAAATTACAGGTTGTAATGCAACAAAATAGGAACAACGCCAATGGGGTGAATACCTTTGCAAGGCACTGTGGGAATGTAGTGGAGTAAAAGCTGTCAAAAATATAAATAGTAAAGTAAAGCACAAATACCCCCCCCCCCCAAAAAAACTACTTTTTACTTAAGTACTTTACACCACTGGTATCACTACCTGAAAACACATGATCTAAGTGTTTGATACTTTGGCATTCATCAGTCATATAAAAAGCATGCCTTTTTTACTTTGAAGAACTACTCAAATAGTGAATTTGTCAGACAGCATAGGCAGCAGCTCTATAGAGATGAGATGACTTGGAATGAAAAAATAAATGTATCAAATAAAACAAATAATGTGAATAAATTATGGTTAATAAGTGATAAGCAGTAATGGGCAGTCACTACTTTTGTTTTATTTTGTTATAGCATTCAACCCACATAATGCATTGTGCATTTACTGTCTACAAAATTATCGAAATTGAAAACAGTGATTATTTTAATAATTGAACATAAACGACCACAAAAAGCACCAATTGTTCAGCACTATTCATTATGTAATCCAACATTTTACTGGATGTGTGCCCTCCAAGGACCATTCATGGCTGCACCCCTGCCGAGTCATGTGAAATCCATAGATTTAAGGCCCAATTTATTTAAATTGACTGCTTTCCTTATATGATCTGTAACTCAGTAAAATCTTTGAAATTGTTGCATGTTGCGTTTTTATTTTTGTTCAGTATACTTCTGGTGTACCAAACAAAACTCAATGACCCTGTCGGTGTGATTAAAAGAAGATTGAGGCAGCAACTAAGCAAGCCACCAAGCTAGTCAACCTCGGTAGGTAGCTAGCTAAACGCTGCATCAACCTTTCGCTTGACTTTTCTCTTCAAAACAAAAGTGCCATTGAAGCGTCGTCCTCACAACTAACAAAATAAAACATCAAGTTGCGAAGAGCGGCGGTCCAGGCTAGTTGAGGTTAAAGTGGAAATGGCGCTCTCTGCTGGTGGCAGAAAAACACCACGTGTACTGGATATTTAAAAATCATTCGTTTTTTTGTGTCAACAAATGACTCGATAGAAATTGTACTCCATTCCATTTCCTTGTCATGTTACACCAAATCTGTTTATTTATAAAAGGTGCATCCAGATCACTATACTATTCAATACCACTTTGTTGATTTGGTCTGTCTATAGTTAATATACAGGTACTCAGTTACAACTGAGAGAGAATTAGTCGTTTTCAACGTTATTACGAACAAAGCAATGATGTTCAAACAATGTTTTTCAGCAACAGTATAACTGAGTGATGCAAGTGCTTTATCATAGGAGTCCAACAGAGGGAGTATGTGTTGCTTGTGGCCATGGTCCCTAAAATGTTTTTGCACTATGACCCACCCAAATGGGTGCCACAACTGAGTCTTTATTCTCATCCATGCTTTCCCACTCTACTGCACATATTATGCATTTTTTAAATAAATTATGTAAAATACAACATCTCATCTTGTACAATGAGTTCCAAATATTTGCACAGCTTTGGCATCATTGCTTTATAGCATACTTTATATGCACAACAGGACACCAAAAATGCATAGTATTTAAAAAAATACACTAACAACAAGAGCAGAACTACAGCCCAATACAGTAATTACAGATAAGTTTGTGGGATGCACAACCAGTACATAGCACTTATGCTAATATCCAAATAACCCAAGCCCACTCATGTGGTTTTGGAATTGTGTGCCAAGCTGAAGCCCACCCCTCATTGTGAGGGACCTGCTGTTGGGTTGGCCCAGTCAGTCCCTGACGCTCTGAGGCTTGGTTAAGGAGGTTACTATGGTGAATAAGTCCCATCTGTAGAGTCTACAGAGGATATCTGAATGTCTAGCATCTGTTTGATGCTACAGAGCCCTGTACAGTTTTAATATAAATGTCTTCTGTGAATTCACAAGGGCAGACAAATTTGAAAGACTAATAGAAAATATCTATATTTATTTGATGGTGGTTCTAAATTAGGGCTCTCCAACCCTGTTCCTGGAGAGCTACCATCCTGTAGGTTCACTCCAACCCTAACCTAGCACACCTGAGTCTAATAATTAGCTGGTTTAAAAAAAGGAACTAGGTTAGTTACAACTAGGGTAGGAGCATAAACCTACAGGAGGGTAGTTCTCCAGAAACAGGGTTGGAGACACCTTAATTGAGGATGACGGGCTCGTGGTGATGGCTAGAGTGGAACGATATCAAATACATCAAACAGTTTCAATGTGTTTGATACCATTCCATTTGCTCCGTCCTGGCCATTATTATGAGCCATCCTCCCCTCAGTATCCTCCAGTGTGTTCTACATGATCTTATGCTGAATCACGCTGTCTGCGTTTACACACACAGCCCAATTCTGCTATTTTTTTCACAACAGATCTTTTTCAGAGCTGATCTGATTGACCAAAAGACCCATTAGTGAAAAAAATATCAGAATTGGGCTGCCTGTGTAAATGCAGCCATAGTCCTTTATCTGGCTTCGGTACACTGGCAATTGTGTTTGGCATGGTGCACTGGGGAAGCGGAGACTCTTTGTGCTATGGCGATGGGCTTGTCCTGTCTGCGGTGAATGGCCAGCTGGATAAGGCTCTGCCGAAAGTGGTGTAGGGCTTCTTAACCACCAACTGTTTGGTCCTCTTGAAGAATATTTCCTGGTACTGCACATCTCCTGGAAAAGACATGGTTGTGGTGTTAGCATTTCACACTTTGTGGAAGGGATGTAGGGCAACACGGCCTTTGGTGGTAAAGGTATCAATGGAATGGGACCGGCTAGCATATTGTTTAGGGAACATTGGGAGCTGCTTTTGAGAGGAAAGTGAATGTGCTGGGGCGGGCTCAATGAAGTGTGAAAAGTCTTTGAAAGGCAGTATTCAACACAGTATGAATTGTTGTGTATGGGAGATTGAGGAGAAATGGTACCTCAATCGCTCTCGCTTTGGGGGGTATCTGTACTTTACTATTTAGATTTGACAGCTTTTACTCCACTACATTTCTAAAGAAAGTAATGTACTTTTTACTCCAGAATTTTTCCCTCACACCCAAAAGTATGTTACATTTCAAATGCTTAGCAGAACTGGAAAATGGTCCAATTCACACACATCAAGAGAACATCCCTGGTCATCCCTACTGCCTCTGAACTGGCAGACTCAAACACATGCTTCATTTGTAAACATTGTCTGAGTGTTGGAGCGTGCCCCTGGCTAACCGTAAATAGAACATTGTGCCGTCTGGTTTGCTTAATATAAGGAATTTTAAATGATTTATACTTTAACTTTTGATACTTAAGTATATCTAAAACACTTTCTCAGGTAGTATTGTAAGCACAACCAAAAACCCCTTCCTCAAAGTCTCAAAGTACTGTCTGTAAACATCCCCCAGCCCATTGACTTTGACAAATCATTCTTGTCAATAGTAGCCCTTTGCAGGGGAATTTTGTAGACGTGTCTTTGTATTGTATTTTCTGCAGAGAGAAGAATGAGGTGGTTGTGTCATTACTGTTGTGTCACTCCCTCATGCTTGTGTACCCAAAATACCAAATGACTCCAGATAACCAGTTTTACAAAAATAAAAAAGGTCAAAGGAAAGGAGGGGTAGACTATGGTCTGGAAGGTACTCTGTGGTCCTCAGGCTACCTCTAACCACCTGTAACCCTATAACACAAACACTACCCAATTCATGTTAATACCATACTTACTGTAAATTTAGCTATTTTAGCCAACTTACCTTCACCTTGTGCTGAGCTGGGGGTTGGAAGCGCATCATGGTGTAAGATTCTATACCACCTGCAACAAAATATAGAATACACAACTTAACCACCCCACCAATTGTATTGATCTCTATTTGACTGGCTAACTAAGCATACCTAACATGGACATTTCAATATTGTCAGTTTGCTGTTAGCTAACTATATTGGCGACACTAAATTGGCACCCCCCACTATAGACGGTTTATACACATTCATCATTAATACCAACACGCAAACAAAGCGTGAGTTAGCTATATCGACAATTCTATTTTTAATAACATAGTGTTTACCACACAAGGGTGAATGGGTCGCTACCAAATAAAAATACCAAATAAGAGTAACATTAGCTAGCATCAGAACGAACAAACATGTTCACCCTGCTGAAGGTAATTTAGCTAGCTACCAGTCTAGCAGTGATTACCATGGCAGCCATACGCGTAATTGATTGACAGTGTATACCAAAAGATAACTTAAGTTAGCGATATGATTTAACGTTAGCTGATGACTTCCAGAGTTCAATAGGACTGTAACGTTAGCTAGCTAACTTACCCAGCTAGTCCAACTAGGCTAGCTGACGTTAGGTTACTTCTAATTGAGAATCTTCCATTTTGTTGTGAAGGAAAGTATATCGATGGTATCGCATCACTTCTCAACTGTCGTCGAAATACATCACCCATCAGTTCAGCCTGAAAACCCATCTGATAATCGTTGGTCACATCATTATTGATAACCGTAACTACTTGCAGAATCTAATTAGCACAGCCAGCCACATAACACCACACGGACATGATGAAAAACAAACATTTAAAAATATATATATTTTGTTTAGAGAAATTGAGATTACTGTGTGGTGATCTTCTTCTATGGTATAATGGCGTTCGCAACAATTAAATGTGCATTCTGCCACCTACAATGCGGGTGGACAATGATAACCAAAAAATGTAACATTTGGGTAAAAATAAAATATCATACTAACTACCCAAAAAATAAATTAATCAAACAAAATCAATCTGCTTTTCTGTAAAACCCTCATTCTAATCAGGTCCCAACACCGGCTCAGTATCCTCCTGTGAGGGCGGGACATTTCCTAGCGACAAAGGTCATTGTAGTGTTTCTGTCTTGGAGCCCCAAAACGTATTGGCCGCAGCTTTTATTTTATTTTTATTTGTTCTGTTTTGGGACAATGAGGTTATCACTGTCTATTCAACCATACAGGATATGTGATGTGTTTTTATTTTGTATTTATTTTTAAAAACTATTTTCTACATTGTATAATAATAGTGAAGACATCAAAACTATGAAATAACACATATGGAATCATGTAGTAACCAAAAATGTGTTAAACAAATCCAAATATATTTGATATGAGATTCTTCAAAGTAGAAGAATCTTGCAGTAAACAAAAAAGTGTAAAACAAATGTATTTTATTTCACCTTTATTTAACCAGGTAGGCTAGTTGAGAACAAGTTCTCATTTACAACTGCGACAAGGCCAAGATAAAGCAAAGCATTGTGACAAAAACAACAACACAGAGTTACACATGGGATTAACAAACGTACAGTCAATAACACAATAGAAAAATATATCTACAGTGTGTGAAAATGTAGAAGATTAGGGAGGAAAGGCAATAAATAGGTCATAGTGGCGAAATAATTATAATTTAGCAATTAACACTGGAGTGATAGATGTGCAGATGATAATGTGCAAGTAGAGATACTGGGGTGCAAAAGAGCAAGAAGATAAATAACAATATGGGAATGAGGTAGTTGGGTGTGCTATTTAAAGATTGGCTGTGTACAGGTACAGTGATCGGTAAGCTGCTCTGACAGCCAATGCTTAAATTTAGAGGGATATATGGGTCTCTATCTTCAGTGATTTTTTTGCGATTTGTTCCAGTCATTGGCAGCAGAGAACTGGAAGGAAAGGCGGCCAAAGGAGGGGTTGGCTTTGGGGATGACCAGTGAAATATACCTGCTGGAGCGCGTGCTACGGGTGGTGTTGCTATGGTGACCAGTGAGCTGAGATAAGGCGGGGCTTTACCTAGAAAATACGTATAGATGACCTGGAGCCAGTGGGTTTGGATATGGAGCAAGGGCCAGCCAACAAGAGCATACAGGTTGCAGTGGTGGGTAGTATATGGAGCTTTAGTGACAAAACGGATGGCACTGTGATAGACTACATCCAATTTGCTGAGTAGAGTGTTGGAGACTATTTTGTAAATAACTGCCTAAGTCAAGGATCGGTAGGATAGTCAGTTTTACGAGGGTATGTTTGGCAGCATGAGTGAAGGAGGCTTTGTTGCGAAATAGGAAGCCGATTCTAGATTTAATTTTGGATTGGAGATACTTAATGTGAGTCTGGAAGGAGAGTTTACAGTCTAACCAGACACCAAGGTATTTGTAGTTGTCCACATATTCTAAGTTGGAACCCTCCAGAGTAGTGATGCTAGTCGGGCGTGCGGGTGCAGGCAGCGATCGGTTGAAGAGCATGCGTTTAGTTTTACAAGCATTTAAGAGCATGGCATTGAAGCTCGGTATGGCATTGAAGCTCGGTTGGAGGTTTGTTAACACAGTATCCAAAGAAGGGCCAGATCTATACAGAATGGTGTCGTCTGCGTAGAGGTGGATCAGAGAATCACCAGCAGCAAGAGCGACATCATTGATATATACAGAGAAAAGAGTCGAGAATTGAGTCGAGAATTGAACCCTGTGGCACCCCCATAGAGACTGCCAGAGGTCCGGACAACAGGATCTCCGATTTGACACTCTGAACTCTATCTGAGAAGTAGTTGGTGAACCAGGCGAGGCAGTCATTTGAGAAACCAAGGCTATGGAGTCTGCCGATAAGAATGAGGTGATTGACAGAGTCGAAAGCCTTGGCCAGGTCAAAGAAGACGGCAGCACAGTACTGTCTTTTATCGATGGCGGTTATGATATCGTTTAGGACCTTGAGCGTGGCTGAGGTGCACCCAGGACCAGCTCGGAAACCAGATTGCATAGCAGAGATGGTATGGTGGGATTCGAAATGGTCGGTGATCTGTTTGTTAACTTGGCTTTCGAAGACTTTAGAAAGGCAGGGAAGGATGGATATAGGTCTGTAACAGTTTGGGTCTAGAGTGTCTCCCCCTTTGAAGTGGGGGATGACCGTGGCAGCTTTCTAATCTTTAGGGATCTCAGACGATACAAAATAAAGGTTGAACAAGCTAGTAATAGGGGTTGCAACAATTGCAGCGAATAATTTTAGAAAGAGGATCCACATTGTCTAGCCCAACTGATTTGCAGGGGTCCAGATTTTGCAGCTCTTTCAGAACATCAGCTATCTGCATTTGGGTGAAGGAGAAGCGGGGGGGCTTGGGCAGGTTGCCGCGGCGGTTGCAGAGCTGTTGGCCAAGGTAGGGGTAGCCAGGTGGATAGCATGGCCGGCCGTGGAAAAATTCTTAATGAAATTCTCGATTATCGTAGATTTATCGGTGGTGACAGTGTTTCCTAGCCTCAGTGCAGTGGGCAGCTGGGAGGAGGTGATCTTAGTGTCCCAAAACGTTTTGGAATTAGTGCTACAGGATGCAAATTTCTGTTTGAAAAAGCTAGTCTTTGCTTTCCTAACTGACTGTGTATATTGGTTCCTGACTTCCCTGAAAAGTTGCATATCGCTGGGCTATTCGATGCTAATGCAGTATGCTACAGGATGTTTTGTGCTGGTCAAGGGCAGTCAAGTCAGCAGTGAACCAGAGGCTATATATGTTCTTAGTTCTACATTTTTTGAATGGGGCATGCTTATTTAAGATGGTGAGGAAAACACTTTTAAAGAACAACCAGGCATCCTCTCCTGACGGGATGAGGTCAATATCCTTCCAGGATACCGGGCCAGGTCGATTAGAAAGGCCTGCTCGCTGAAGTATTTTAAGGAGCGTTTGACAGTGAGAGATTTATTTTTGGAAAGGTGGATTTTTAAAAGTAGAACCTCAAACTGTTTGAGGTAGTAAGACCTAGATTGTAAGACAGAACTCTGCAGGCTAACTCCGACCCCTTTGGCAGTTCTATCTTGATGGAAAATGATGTAGTTGGAGATGGACATTTCTGAATTTTTGGCGGCCTTCCTACGCCAGGATTCAGACATGGCTAGGACATCAAGGTTGGCGGAGTGTGCTAAAGCAGTGAATAAAACAAACTTAGGGAGGAGGCTTCTGATGTTAACATGCATGAAACCAAGGCTTTTACGGTTACAGAAGTCAACAAATGAGAGCGCCTGGGGAATAGGTGTAGGACTGGGGGCTATAGGGCCGGGGTTAACATCTACATCACCAGAGGAACAGAGGAGGAGTAGGATAAGGGTACGGCTAAAGGCTATAAGAACTGGTCTTCTAGTGCATTGGGAACAGATAATAAAAGGAGCAGATTTCTGGGCGTGGTAGAATAGATTCAGGGCATAATGTACAGACAAGGGTAGGATGTGGGTACAGTGGAGGTAAACCTATGCATTGAGTGACGATGAGAGAGGTTGCGTCTCTGGAGGCACCAGTTAAGTGAGTTATCCGCATGCATGGGGGGGTGGGACAAAATAGCTATCTAAGGAATGTTGATCGGGACTGGGGGCTCTACAATGAAATAAAACAATAATAACTAACCGAAACAGCAGTAGTCAAGGCATCTTGACATTAGAGATAGGCATAAAGCAATCATGGATGTTGGTCGGGAGAGCTAAGACAACAACGTGTAAATGGAGATGAATGGGCATAGAGGGTCAGTTAGGTACACACAGGACCTGAGTTCGAGGCTGGGACCGACAGATAAACAAAATGTGGTATAGTGTTAATGAACAGACCAGCAGGCATCAGCTGTGTAACCGAGTGATCATAGGGTCCAATGAGCAGCAATAGGTGAGTCAGGGAGCCGTTCGGTAGTCGCTACTACGCTAGGCGAATGGGAGACACGGCGGGCCGGGGCTAGCAGATGGTTCTTTGGCGACATCGCAATGGAAAGCCTGTTGAAACCACATCGGATGATTACGTTGGCAGACCAGTCGTGACGGATCGGCGGAGTTCCGTGTCGACAATAAAGGGTCCAGGCCAATTGGTAAGCTAAAAGGTGAAGACCGCTAGCAGGGGCAAACAATGACTAGTAGCTAATATCTAGTTTGCTGGCTAGCTTCTGATGGAGGTTCCAGTTATAAGGTATGAAAAAATAGCAGATCTGTACCACATTGGGTGAGGCGGGTTGCAGGAAAGTATGTTTAGTTTGTAGATGGAAAGTGAGATTAAAATATATATGAAAAAAACGAAAAACACACTATTTACAGACTAATTAACACGGGACAAGACAATTAATCACTGTGGCAATAAACGGCAATAAATGCCACAAAATCCACCTTCTTCACAATGAGTGCATCTGTCACGTTCTGACCTTAGTTCCTTTGTATTGTCTTTTATTTTAGTATGGTCAAGGCGTGAGTTGGGTGGGTTGTCTATGTTAGTTTGTCTATGATCTTCTATTTCTGTGTTTGGCCTGGTATGGTTCTCAATCAGAGGCAGCTGTCAATCGTTGTCCCTGATTGAGAACCATATTTAGGTAGCCTGTTTTCCATTGTGTTTTGTGGGTGGTTGTTTCCTGTTTAGTGTTTTTGTTTCACATTTCAGGACTGTTTGTTTGTCGTGTTTGTTGTTTTGTCTAGTGTTGCATATGTCATGAAATAATATGAACACTTACCATGCTGCACCTTGGTCCTCCTCTCCTTCCCCAGACGACAAGCGTTACAGCATCCAGATCACTCATTGACTTAAAACACTAGCAACTGGTTGCAATGCATCCACTGCCATTATTTTCAACACTGTTGCCTCTTGCCCCTTCGACTTTCTTCACCGCCTCTACATAGGAGATCCGCTGCGCAGCCCTGATTCTTGACACCTCAACCTCCTTCACCCGAATCTACCACAATTTTTGCTAATTTTTTTCCATTCTTTAATTTCACTATTTTCCATTCTTTATCACACATTTCACCTCTGCGCGAGGCGTTGGCAGGTATGCGCACCTATGTGGTGGTCGTTTGAAGTAAACAATGCCATCATTCAAGTTTGTGAGCACATCCTGTCACATTGTGTTTTTGCGTTTGGCCTGGTATGGTTCTCAATCAGAGGCAGGTGTCGTTAGTTGTCTCTGATTGAGAATCATACTTAGGTAGCCTTTTCCCACTTGTGTTTCGTGGGTGTTTATTTTCCGTGTCAGTGTTTGTTTCCACACGGAACTGTTTCGGTTTTGTTTTGTCACGTTGTCATTTAATGTTTTGTTCAGTGTTCTTTAAAAAAAAACAAGATGGACACTTACCACGCTGCGTATTGGTCCAATCCTTGCTACTCCTCCTCAGAAGAGGAAGAGGAAAGCCGTTACACGTCCCCTCTACCTAGCGGGCAGTATCAGCATTCGCTATGAATGCCGGACCTTGTGGTTCACTGTGCAGACGAATACACAGGGAGTCGAAACTTCCAGATTCTACCAGTTAAATGAAAATGTGAGAGTTCTAGCTTGTGGTTTGGATCATTGTGATTTTTATGATAAAAACGTAATGTTGTGAATATAGTAACGACTATATGCCGTGGCAGAGCCAGGGTGAAATTCCTGTAATCAGTTATTTCCCAACCCTGGTGTCAGTGCAAGACCCATGTGCTTAGTTAGTGCAAGACCCATGGCACAGAAACTGACCTAGAGTTTGTCGTTATCTGTTGATATCCTATGTTTGAGCCCTAATGGGGGTGAGTGTTGACTAAGGGCCATGTGGAAGGTTGCTTTGCATCTTGGTTTGGTTTTACTGAGGCAGGGACAGGGTGGTACAGAGCACCCTTGTCTCCTAACCCAGCACAGCATCCGCTGAACTAATGCAAAGCTATTTGCATAGGAAAATGTAAGTGTAGTCTTTGAAGGCTGGAAAGTTAGCTAGGCATATATTACTTTTGGATCTATTCGACATTGAAGTAAACAACTATTTAGTACTAACCAAACCTGGATCTCTTGGCTTGCGAGACTAATACTAACCTATTCTACAAGAAAGAGTTGAAAATGTATCTGTGCACGAAATCATCATCTGATCGATGTATTTATTGATAAGTATATCATAGATTGTGGGTTATACACCCTCCAACCCATTTTATTATAGTACTGTCCAACCTCATTTACAGTCAACATTAATTACTACTCAAAAGATTCAATATACATTATGCTCATTGTATCATGTTTTCAGATAATTGTATGTCTGTTTAGTCTTTCCTCTGTCGGCCTATATGTGAAGCCCTATACACTATCCACAGTTCCACACCCATAATTGCACAGGAAGCATACCAGACTTTCTCTGTGGACAGAGACAGATTTGCCTCGGATGCAAATGTCAACTGTTGTGCTTGGCATGGAGGTTCAAGCTGCAGGCAGCACGATACAGAAGACTGGGACACGCAGAAGACTGGGACACATTTTCATCTCAACAATGGAAAGGGCTTTTCATATTCTATGGGCCTATCCTTGGTTGTTTTTCAAACATTTGGATTCCCACTATTCTTGAACCATGAGGGGATGTATGATGTCATTGTAAAATACGTGGTTATTTTAGCCACAGCACTAGACTCAATATTCTGGCTGTGGTGTATGATACATTAAATTACATTCCCTCCAATCCTTAGAATTGTCTGATTTTGAA
This sequence comes from Oncorhynchus nerka, assembly GCF_034236695.1. Classification (NCBI taxonomy): domain Eukaryota; kingdom Metazoa; phylum Chordata; class Actinopteri; order Salmoniformes; family Salmonidae; genus Oncorhynchus; species Oncorhynchus nerka. The sequence goes on along the minus strand of NC_088415.1, from coordinate 30,388,312 downwards.
TGTCCTGAATCTGCCGCACACACACGCAACCACGTATACGCACGCAAGTATACACACACACACACACACACACACACACACACCTCTCTCTTCCTTTAAAGTGCCTGCGCCCCACCACCACATGAATAGGCCCAGGCTCTGTGCAGTCGGCAGCTGCTTCCTTTGAATGACCAAAGACAAAAAGCCTTAAATCTACAGGCCACCTTTCATCTGTACATTTGATTGCCACTTTACTCACCCCATTGTCACTGCAAAAAATGTATATGTCCCTGGGCTCAAAGTTACTACTACACTGAATCCTGTAAACTCCATTTTCAATATGCAGTTGACCACAAATAATTAATGTTGCTGGTGTTACTTGCTATCACACACCATCCAAGGCAAGAGCATACCTAAATAATGTTGCATGAAGCTAGATATGAAGATTTGATGGCAAAGAAATAGAAAACAGGTTTGTGTAAAATCTGTATATACAGTTGTGACATACCCTCCCACTCTGTCTGCCGAATTCAATCTCTTTGTTCTTGTTTTCCATAATAGGATGTCAGTGGGCGGAGCCCGGAGGGTCATCAGCTAAATGCGACACATCTGGGCTCGGGTGTGTCCTGGTGATAAATACACCTTTCCCCCATTCATTGGAAAGACTCTCCACGCAGACAAAGGGTTGGATTTTGGTTGTGGGCTGTTTTGTTTGGCACCTCTCAACACCCCTCATTATCACATCTATACACGCAACCACTCACTTACACTACTGATTACACTCCCCCCCCCCATTGTTACTTGTTTATAATTTACTTTCGTTAATACATTTATTTTTGTTATTCCTTGACCTCTATATTGTCTCCCTTTTTGTTACGGGCTATGAGCCGGATCATGATACAGTGCATTCGGAAAGTATTCAGACCTCATGACTTTTTCCACATTTTATGTTACAGCCTTATTCTAAAATGGATTAAATAAAAAAATGTTCATCAATCTACACACAATACCCCATAATGATAAAGCAAAAACAGTTTAGGAAAATGTTGCTAATTTATCGAAATAAAAAAATGAAATACCTTATTTATTCAGACTCTGCTATGAGACTTGAAATTGAGCTCAGGTGCATCCTGTTTCCATTGATCATCCTTGAGATGTTTCTACAACTTGATTGGAGTCCACCTGCGGTAAATTAAATTGATTGGACATGATTTGGAGAGGCACACACCTGTCCATATACATTAAGGTCCCAGAGTTGACATTGCATGTCAGAGCACTGTCAAAACCAAGCAATGAGGTTGAAGGAATTGGCTGTAGAGCTCCAAGACAGGATTTAGTCGAGGCACAGATCTGGGGAAGGGTATCAAAAAACGTTTCCAGCATTGAAGGTCCCCAAGAACACAGTGGCCTCAATCATTCTTCAACGGAAGAAGTTTGGCTGCCTGGACAAACGGAGTAATCGGGGGAGAAGGGCCTTGGTTAGGGAGGTGACCAAGAACCCTATGGTCACTCTGACAGAATCTTCCAAAAGGACAACCATCTCTGCAGCACTCCACCAACCAGGCCTTAATGGAACAGTGGCCACTCCTCAGTAAAAGGCACATGACAGCCCGCTTGGAGTTTGCCAAAACACACCTAAAGGACTCAGACCATGAGAAACAAGATTATCTTGTCTGATGAAAAAGTGAAGGGGTCTGAATACTTTCCAAATGGCAAAAAAATAAGTGTTTGAAAGTATCAGTCAGGATTTCTGCCTGGGCTCCCCAAAGGAGGAAGGGGAAGACTATCCTCCTCAGTGAATTTCAGAAGGAAAAAAGTGAAACATTAAAAAAGTTATCCTTTTTATACTGAACAAAAATATAAATGCAACATGTAAAGTGTTGGTCCCATTTTTCATGAGCTGAAATGAAATATTCCACAAATGTTAGTGAACATTTATCCTTTGCCAAGATAATCCATCCACCTGATAGGTGTGGCATATCAAGAAGCTGATTAAACAGCATGATCATTACACAGGCAAGGGGACAATAAAAGGCCACTCTAAAATGTGCAGTACATCCAACCAGACGTGGCAGTACGTACAAAGCCTCATAACCGCAGACCACTTGTATGGCGTTGTGTGTGCGAGCTGTTTGCTGATGCCAACATTGTGAACAGAGTGCCCGGTGGTGGATGTGGGGTTATGGTATGGGCATGCATAAGCTACAGACAACGAACACAATTACATTTTATCGATGTCAATTTGAATGCACAGAGATACCTTGACGAGATCCTGAGGCCCGTTGTTGTGCCATTTATCCACCGCCATCACATCATGTTTCAGCATGATAATGCACGGCCCCATGCCGCAAGGATCTGTTCTAGTTCCCGCCAATATCCAGCAACTTCGCACAGCCATCGAAGAGAAATGGGACAACATTCCACAGGCCACAATCAACAGCCTAATCAACTCTATGCGAAAGAGATGTGTCGCACTGCATGAAGCAAATAGTGTTCCCTCCAGATACTGACTGGTTTTCTGATCCTCTTTTTTTAAAGGTATCTGTGACCAACAGAGGCATATTTTTATTCCTAGTCATGTGAAATCTATAGATTAGGGCCTAATTTATTTATTTCGGTTGACTGTTTCATATATGAACCGTAACTCAGTCAAATCTTTTCAATTGTTGCAAGTTGCATTTATTTGTGTTCAGTATCGATAAAACTATACTAAATATATTCACAAGTCACCAAATAATTGATTAAAACACTTTTGCAATGAAGGTGCCTCAGCAGCATTCTGTAGCGTAGCACCATGTAGTTGGAGGACAGCTATTTTCTGTTCTCCTTTGGGTACATCGACTTCAATACAAAACCTAGGAGGCTCATGCTTCTCACCCCCTTCAATAAACTTCCACAGTAACTATGACTAAAACTAATTAACATAAACATGTTTAGCATCTACAGGCTCCACTCATACAAGCAGCATACACGCCTCTGATGCACGCCTTTGGAACATCTACATTTAAAGAACTACAATAAATCAATTGAATATACGCCATTACTTGTCTAAAGGAACATTATTAAGAAGAAAATTAAATTGTATTTCAGATTAACAGAATATGACTTGGCCTACTGTATGTTATCTGGCTATGCATCATGCCATAGGCTGTAGACTTTAAAAAAATAAAAAAATAATTATAGGCTGTAGACTTGTACACAAGATATGCATATAGGTCCCGTGTCATTATTTTATGACGTTATCATAAGAATAATATATTTTAATTTAGTTTAATAAATTATAATGGATATTTTTCCCATTCCCGAGCGAGGGTGCGCGCATGTGAAGTGGCTACGTTGAAACAGGTCATATATGCTAGATTTAGAGTTATTTGGCAACTTTAGTTGTGAATGATACAAACCTTAGAATGTCTTAGAAATCACAAGATATATGGGCTGCATGATGCGACAACAGGTTCTTGATTAGAGAAAATCCCAACACAAAATTGCGCTCTGTTCCTTGCCTCAGGCTGAACACGGAGTTCTCTCATCAAGTGATCATATTTCCACCGGTCAGACTATTCTCAATTTAATCTTGTTTTTACTAATATGTGAAATAAATTTCGATTTAGAATGGCCCATCATCAAATGGGCAAGAACAGGTGAGAGACAAAAAAGACATGTCATCCGTTTGCGCTGGAATAGCGAATGGAGCCCACTTTTCCGCTAGTATTTTTTTTTTTTTAAACCTTTATTTAGTCAGTTAAGAACAAGTTCTTACAATGACGGCCTACCCGGGTCAAACCCTGCCCTAACCCGGACGACACTAGGCCAAGTGTGCGCTGCCCTATGGGACTCCCGATCACGGCTGGTTGTGATACAGCCCGGGATCGAACCAAGGTCTGTAGTAACGCGGTAATTTCGCTGTGCCACAGGTGATATTCCGCCCAAAATCTGTATGCAATGGGCACTCAAACTCTGTTCCTGTAGCTACCCAAGTGCTTAATTTGGGAAACCAATTGAAATCTGTTCGGGAACATCGATAGTAACATGTTTTCACAACGAAACATAGCCTATTTAATTAAACAGTTGACAGCCACTCTGCGCGCTGGAGAAAGGAATGAAGGAGAGAGGGATGGATATGGAAACTCACGATGGTGAGATATTCTGTTGTGTTAGGCATTGAAACAACATCCACAACGACCATATTTTCCATTCAGTTTCAACCTATATTGTTGAACTTCTTTCTTCAAATTGATCAATCACAATGAGATGAGTTTTAAAAGCACTTACTGTTTTGGTAAGTGTTTGTGATTTTCGAATGCTTTGCATTGATGTTAGAGGGACAATAGAGCCCTGAGTACCAGGCCATTAGCGACCTGATGATCGTTAGAGTTGGGCAGGCTACGTATAATGCATTACCAGAGTGCGTAAAGGAGATTACCATGACTCAACTGTCATGTAGAATTTTACTGCGGTCATGACTCAGTGTACCATTCTCCAGCAACCCCCCCCCCCCCCTCCAAATGTCTCTCAAATAGAAGGGGGAACTAACAAAGAGTCACTGACCAACAACCAAAACAAAACAGGTGGGGTTCTGAAATACACTCATGGGGGTGTCCACTGAAAGTTGACTAGCAACAACAACTGGATCCTAAAGACAGCAATCATGAGTAGCCACTAAATTTGCCAAAGAGGAAAACAAAAGAAACACCCACATCAAACTTAAAGACAGGAAGCAAACCAAAAAGGTAGAGCAAAATCAAATAAAGGATTTTTTTTATTGAACTCATATAGGGAGCGCCAACTAAAGGTGTTGACCCTCCACATCTCTCAAGACAACTTGAGCACTGGGCAAGCCACTCTTAAATACACCTGAGCCAGCACAGGTAAAACACCTTCCCACTAACGAGACGGCAACCAGCACAGGTGTAACACATACCGACTAATGACGTGACACCAATCGGTGAGCCCTACTCACTAATGAGCTATACATGCTAAAGTCCAACCTCAAAACATAAATGGAAAAATCTAAACCTGTAACAGGCGGTAATACAGTCACCGCAACAGCCTTAATTATGACAACTTTCGGAGGACGTCCTCCAACCTATCAGAGCTCTTGCAGCATGAACTGGCATGTTGTCCACCCAATCAAAGGATCAGAGAATTAATCTAGTACTGAACGCATCAGCTACAGCTAGCTAGCACTGCAGTGCTACGCATGAAATGTGGGGAGTAGTTGCCTCAAAGAGAGAGAAAGACAGTAGTTTTGAACAAATTAATTTCTTCCAAAATTATGTAGAAGCAAGAGAGAGATTGCTATATTTCATAGTATATTTACTACTGTTCAAAAGTTTGGGGTCACATAAATGTCTTTGTTTTAGAAAGAAAAGCAAACATTTTTTTCCATTAAAATAACATCAAATTGATCAGAAATACAGTGTAGACTTTGTTAATGTTGTTTCTAAAAACGGCAGATTTTTTAAATATTTTTTTAATGGAATATCTACTTAGGTGTAGAGGCCCATTATCAGCAACCCTCACTCCTGTGTTCCAATGGCACGTTGTGCTAGCTAATCCAAGTTGATCATTTTAAAAGTCTAATTGATCATTAGAAAACCCTTTTGCAATTATGTTAGCACAGCTGAAAACTGATGTGCTGATTAAGGAAGCAATACAACTGGCCTTCTTTAGACTAGGTGAGTATCTGTAGCCTAGAAGGACAGCATCCCGGAGTCGCCTCTTCACTGTTGACGTTGAGACTGGTGTTTTGTGGGTACTATTTAATGAAGTTGCCAGTTGAGGACTTATGAGGCGTCTGTTTCTCAATCTAGACACTCTAATGTACTTGTCCTCTTGCTCAGTTGGCCACTGGGGCCTCCCACTCCTCTTTCTATTCTTGTTAGAGCCAGTTTGTGCTGTTCTGTGAAGGGAGTAGTAACTCCCTTCCATAGCTCCGCAATGAGAGAGGGTGCAGGCCAGGCAGCAGGCTGTTAGCAAGGCTGCCAGCTTAGTGGAGTCTGCCACTACCACAGTCAGTGTAGTCAGCTCAGCTATCACCATTGAGAACGTGTCTGTGCCTCGACCTAGGTTGACATGGTGGTGCTCACCTTAGCAATCTCACTGGAATAAAGACCTCCTCCATTCCTGTCATTATTGAAAGAGATTGTGATACCTCACATCTCAAAATAGGGCTACTTAATGTTAGATCCCTCACTTCCAAGGCAGTTATAGTCAATGAACTAATCACTAATCATAATCTTGATGTGATTGGCCTCACTGAAACATGGCTTAAGCCTGATGAATTTACTGTGTTAAATGAAGCCTCACCTCCTGGTTACACTAGTGACCATATCCCCTTCTCATCCCGCAAAGGCGGAGGTGTTGCTAACATTTACGATAGCACATTTCAATTTACAAAAAAAACAACGTTTTCGTCTGTTGAGCTTTTAGTCATGAAATCTATGCAGCCTACTCAAACACTTTTTATACTATTTACAGGCCTCCAGGGCCATATACAGCGTTCCTCACTGAGTTCCCTAAATTCCTAACGGACCTTGTAGTCATGGCAGATAATATTCAAATTTTTGGTGACTTTAATATTCACATGGAAAAGTCCACAGACCCACTCCAAAAGGATTTCGGAGCCATCATCGACTCTGTTTTGTGCAACATGCCTCCGGACCTACTCACTGCCACAGTCATACTCTGAACCTAGTTTTGTCCCGTGGAATAAATTATGTGGATCTTAATGTTTTTCCTCATATTCCTGGACTATCGGACCACCATTTTATTACGTTTGCAATCGCAACAAATAATCTGCTCAGACCCCAACCAAGGATCATCAAAAGTTGTGCTATAAATTCTCGGGCAACCCAGAGATTCCTAGATGCCCTTCCAGACTCCCTCCACCTACCCAAGGACATCATAATGCAAAAATCAGTTAACCACCTAACTGAGGAACTCAATTTAACCTTGCACAATACCCTGGGTGCAGTTGAACCCCTAAAAACAAAAATAATTTGTCATAAGAAACTAGTTCCCTGGTATACAGAAAATACCAGAGCTCTGAAGCAAGCTTCCAGAAAATTGGAACGGAAATGGCGCTACACCAAACTAGAAGTTTCCCCGACTAGCTTGGAAAGACAGTACCGTGCAGTATCGAAGAGCCCTCACTGCTGCTCGATCATCCTATTTTTCCAACTTAATTGAGGAAAATAAGAACAATCCAATATTTATTTTTGATACTGTCGCAAAGCTGACTAAAAAGCAGCATTCCCCAAGAGAGGCTTTCACTTCAGCAGTGAAACATTAATGAACTTCTTTGAGGAAAAGATCATGATCATTAGAAAGCAAATTATGGACCCCACTTTAAACCTGCGTATTCCTCCAAAGCTCAGTTGTCCTGAGTCTGCACAACTCTGCCAGGACCTAGGGATCAAGGGAGACACTCAAGTGTTTTAGTACTATATCTCTCAACATATTGATGAAAATAATCATGGCCTCTAAACCTTCAAGCTGCATACTAGACCCTATTCCAACTAAACTACTGAAAGAGCTGCTGTGCTTGGCCATCCTATGTTGAACATAATAAACGTCTCTCTATCCACCGGATGTGTACCAAACTCACTAAAAGTGGCAGTAATAAAGCCTATCTTGAAAAAGTCAAACCTTGACCCAGAAAATATTTTTAAAACTATCGGACCATATCGATTCCCCCATTCCTCTCATACATTTTTGAAAAAGCTGTTGCGCAGCAACTCACTGCCTTCCTGAAGACAAACAATGTATACGAAATGCTTCAGTCTGGTTTTAGACCCCATCATAGCACTGAGACTGCACTTGTGAAGGTGGTAAATTACCTTTTAATGGCGTCAGACCGAGGCTCTGCATCTGTCCTTGTGCTCCTAGACCTTAGTGCTGCTTTTGATACCATCGATAACCACATTATTTTTATTTTTTTTATTTTTTTTATTTCACCTTTATTTAACCAGGTAGGCTAGTTGAGAACAAGTTCTCATTTGCAACTGCGACCTGGCCAAGATAAAGCATAGCAGTGTGAACAGACAACACAGAGTTACACATGGAATAAACAATTAACAAGTCAATAACACAGTAGAAAAAAAATGGGCAGTCTATATACAATGTGTGCAAAAGGCATGAGGAGGTAGGCGAATAATACAATTTTGCAGATTAACACTGGGGTGATAAATGATCAGATGGTCATGTACAGGTAGAGATATTGGTGTGCAAAAGAGCAGAAAAGTAAATAAATAAATAAAAAAAACAGTATAAAAACAGTATGGGAATGAGGTAGGTGAAAATGGGTGGGCTATTTACCAATAGACTATGTACAGCTGCAGCGATCGGTTAGCTGCTCGGATAGCTGATGTTTGAAGTTGGTGAGGAGATAAAAGTCTCCAACTTCAGCGATTTTGCAGTTCGTTCCAGTCACAGGCAGCAGAGTACTGGAACGAAGGCGGCCAAATGAGGTGTTGGCTTTAGGGATGATCAGTGAGATACACCTGCTGGAGTGTGTGCTACGGATGGGTGTTGCCATCGTGACCAGTGAACTGAGATAAGGCGGAGCTTTACCTAGCATGGACTTGTAGATGACCTGGAGCCAGTGGGTCTGGCGACGAATATGTAGCGAGGGCCAGCCGACTAGAGCATACAAGTCGCAGTGGTGGGTGGTATAAGGTGCTTTGGTGACAAAACGGATGGCACTATGATAGACTGCATCCAGTTTGCTGAGTAGAGTGTTGGAAGCCATTTTGTAGATGACATCGCCGAAATCGAGGATCGGTAGGATAGTCAGTTTTACTAGGGTAAGCTTGGCGGCGTGAGTGAAGGAGGCTTTGTTGCGGAATAGAAAGCCGACTCTTGATTTGATTTTTCGATTGGAGATGTTTGATGTGAGTCTGGAAGGAGAGTTTGCAGTCTAGCCAGACACCTAGGTACTTATAGATGTCCACATATTCAAGGTCGGAACCATCCAGGGTGGTGATGCTAGTCGGGCATGCGGGTGCAGGCAGCGATCGGTTGAAAAGCATGCATTTGGTTTTACTCGCGTTTAAGAGCAGTTGGAGGCCACGGAAGGAGTGCTGTATGGCATTGAAGCTCGTTTGGAGGTTAGATAGCACAGTGTCCAATGACGGGCCGAAAGTATATAGAATGGTGTCGTCTGCGTAGAGGTGGATCAGGGAATCGCCCGCAGCAAGAGCAACATCATTGATATATACAGAGAAAAGAGTCGGCCCGAGAATTGAACCCTGTGGCACCCCCATAGAGACTGCCAGAGATTTTGGAGAGATTGGAAACCCAAATTGGTCTACACGGACAAGTTCTGGCCTGGTTTAGATCTTATCTTTTGTAAAGATATTAGTTTGTCTCTGTGGATGGTTTGTCCTTTGACAAATCAACTGTAAATTTTGGTGTTCCTCAAGGTTCCGTTTTAGGACCACTATTATTTTCACTATATATTTTACCTCTTGGTGATGTCATTCAGAAACATAATGTTAACTTTCACTGCTATGAGGATGACACACAGCTGTACATTTCGATGAAACATGGTGAAGCCCCAAAATTGCCCTCCCTGGAAGCCTGTGTTTCAGACATAAGGAAGTGGATGTCGACACATGTTCTACTTTTAAACTCGGACAAAACAGAGATGCTTGTTCTAGGTTCCAAGAAACAAAGAGATCTTCTGTTGAGCTAACCTGGAGTCCAATCAATGAAACAAAATTAATCTTGATGGTTGTACAGTCGTCTCAAATAAAACTGTGAAGGACCTCAGCGTTACTCTGGACCCTGATCTCTCTTTTGACAAACGTATCAAGACTGTTTGAAGGACAGATTTTTTCCATCTATGTTACATTGCAAAAATCAGAAACTTTCTGTCCAAAAATGATGCAGAAAAATTAATCCATGCTGTTGTTACTTCTAGGTTAGACTGCTGCAATGCTCTACATTCTGAATAGCAGGATAACACAATAAATAAACTTTAGTTAGTGCTAAACATGGCTGCTGGAATCTTGACTAGAACCAAAAAATGTGATCATATTACTCCAGTGCTAGCCTTTCTACACTCACTTCCTGTTAAGGCAAGGGCTGATTGCTGCTAACCTACAAAGTATTACATGGGTTTGCTCCTACCTATCTTTCCGATTTGGTCCTGCCGTACATACCTACATGTACGCTATGGTCACAAGACACAGGCCTCCTAACTGTCCCTAGAATTTCTAAGCAAACAGCTGGAGGCAGGGCTTTCTCCTATAGAGCCTCATTGTTATGGAATGGTCTGCCTATCAATGTGAGCGACGCAGACTCGGTCTCAACCTTTAAGTCTTTGTTGAAGACTCATCTCTTCAGTAGGTCCTGTGATTGAGTGTAGTCTGGCCCAGGAGTGTGAAGGTGAACGGAAAGGCACTGGAGCAACGAACCGCCCTTGCTGTCTCTGCCTGGCCTGTTCCCCTCTCTCCACTGGGATTCTCTGTCTCTAACCCTATTACAGAGGCTTAGTCACTGGCTTACTGGTGCTCTTCCATGCCGTCCCTAGGAGGGGTGCGTCACTTGAGTGGTTTGAGTCACTATCGTGAGTTTCCTGTCCGGGTTGGCGCCCCCCCCTGGGTTGTGCCGTGGGGGAGATCTTCGTGGGCTGTACCCGGCCTTGTTTTAGGATGGTAAGTTGGTGGTTGAAGATATCCCTCTAGTGGTGTGGGGGCTGTGCTTTGGCAAAGTGTGTGGGGTTATATCCTGCCTGTTTGGCCCTGTCCGGGGGTATCATCAGATGGGGCCACAGTGTCTCCCGACCCCTCCTTTCTCAGCCTCCAGTATTTATGCTGCAGATGTTTGTGTCGGGGGGGGGCTAGGGTCAGTCTGTTATATCTGAAGTATTTCTCCTGTCTTATCCGGTGTCCTGTGTGAATTTAAGTATGCTCTCTCTAATTCTCTCTTTTTCTCTCTTTCTCTCTTTTTTTTTCTCTCTCTCGGAGGACCTGAGCCCTAGGACCATACCTCAGGGCTACCTGGCTTGATGACTCATTGCTGTCCCCAGTCCACCTGGTCGTGCTGCTGCTCCAGTTTCAACTGTTCTGCCCTGACCTGTTCATCGGATGTGCTACCCGTCCCAGACCTGCTGTTTTCAATTCTCTAGAGACAGCAGGAGTGGTAGAGATACTCTGAATGATCGGCTATGAAAAGCCAACTGACATTTACTCCTGAGATGCTGACCTTTTGCACCCTCGACAACCACTGTGATTATTATTATTTGACCCTGCTGGTCGCCTATGAACATTTGAACATCTTGACCATTTTCTGTTATCTCCACCCGGCACAGACAAGAGGACTGGCCAACCCTCGTAGCCTGGGTCCTCTCTAGGTTTCTTCCTAGGTTCTGGCCTTTCTAGGGAGATTTTCCTAGACATTGTGCTTCTACACCTGCATTGCTTGCTGTTTGGGGTTTTAGGCTGGGTTTCTGTACAGCTCTTTGTGACATCAGCTGATGTAAGAAGGGCTTTATAAATACATTTGATTGAGTAGTACACAGCATTGTACGAGATCTTCAGTTTCTTGGCAATTTCTCGCGTGGAATAGCCTTAATTTCTCAGAACAAGTATAGACTGAGTTTCAGAAGAAAGGACTTTGTTTCTGGCCATTTTGAGCCTGTAATCGAACCCACAAATGTTGATGCTCCAGATACTCAACTAGTCTAAAGAAGGCCAGTTGTATTGCTTCTTTAATCAGGACATCAGCTTTCAGCTGTGCTAACATAATTGCAAATTGATTTTCTAATTATCAATTAGCCTTTTAAAATGATCAACTTGGATTAGCTAAACACAACGTCCCATTGGAACACAGGAGTGATCGTTGCTGATAATGGGCCTCTGTACGTCTATGTAGATATTCCATTAAAAAATCAGCAGTTTCCAGCTACATTAGTTATTTACAACATTAACCATGTCCACACTGTATTTCTTATCAATTTTATGTTATTTTAATGGACCAAAAAATGTGCTTTTCTTTCAAAACAAGTACATTTCTAAGTGACCCCAAACTTTTGAACGGTAGTGTACATATTTTTTACTTTCACTTACTTACTAGTGAATGCAGCTAGCTAATTTAGCTTGCTCAAACAAAGGGATGCTATGTTAGCTAGCTGGCGATGACTATCCAACACTGGAACTCTTCCAAGTCAAAGTAAGCTTTTGATTTGATAAATGTATTGGCACCGGGGCCCGCCGGTGTAACTGCTAAACTGCTTGCTGTACACTGTACTGCATGATTTACTAACGTGTTAGTTCTAGTACCTATGTTGAGTATGACATTAATGTGGTGAAAATAGATGTAGACTGTGTGTAGCGTTTGGCTTGGAAAGGTTTTTTCATCTGGTCACAGACAGCTGTTGTAATGTGCACTGAAGTCCACACGAGAAGGGAAAAGGTGAGAGGAGGAGAGAGTGTAGATGCAAGAAGGAATTATATATACAACGATAGTGATCATGCGGTTTATATTAAATGGCAACACACTGCAGTTCAGCGGGAGGGAAAGTCCCTATCTAACTGTAAATGCTTTTAAGGGTTTTTGGCTCATGCTATATAGTACAATGATGGAGTCCATCCTCATGCCTCCCATACACCTAATGCTCGCTAGTTGTCAAAAATAAAGCCTTAGACATGAATTCTAAAAATAGTAAAGTTTGGAAAAAAGGGAGGCCCGTGGGGCATGTGTGATAACCCAGGCAGAAGACCCTGGGTGAGTCCGACTTCTCTGACAGCCTCCCGTTTAGGAAGGGCAATTAGGAATTCTTCAGGGCAGGATTCCTTGGCCGCGTGGAGGCTGGGACCCAGCGCTGTACCAGGCAAAGGTTTCCACCAAGCTGTTCTTGCATAACCCACAGTGATAACGCTGGTGCATTCTTCTCAACACCCATCACAGCTGCCAACATCTCTCTTCCCCCCCCAAGCCTTCTTTCTTTAGCTCTTGCTTAGATCCTGTAACCAAGTAGGCTAAGTAAGTGTATGCAGTCTTTGGAGTTTTTGGAGAGTTTGAAATTGGCAAATGAGGTTGGATATCAAAGTAGTTGTTTCTGGGTGGAGCATGGTGGTGTTGTCTTTGTTTTCCTGGGAAACAGGAGACGGCTGGATTTGTTTCTCTTCCAGAGCACAGGTCATGTTCATCAAGAGGTATGTCACCAGGAGTTAAGGCAGAAGGTGGTCTCACACCTACTGAGTGTCTATCTGTCACTATGGCAGGAAACAGGCATGTCTTGGAATAATAGAATATAATCATTCACATGCATTTTACTGTCATATAATTATTAGTGAGTATAATGGAATGACTTGTTGAAACCATTTTCTGTCAAAATAAGTTTTTTGAAAATAATGTAGGAGTCTTTCCACAAATAGAGTACATTTTGGGTAGTTAACTTGGTTACAAAACAAACATTCATTTCACCTAATTTTATAGGCCCAGTGCATTCAAAATTCAGGTTTCCTGTGTTTTAAATCATACTGTACAACAGCTGACAAAACTAGTGTTAAAACATATTTGATCAGTGTTATTTCCTGATTTCAATATATTTTTGCTTGAACCTTTATTTATCCAGGTTAGTCTCATTGAGATAATCTATTTTTCAAGAGAGACCTGGTCCAACCAAGACAGCAGCAGGGGGAAACAATGTTTGAGACATATCAGACATACTGTAACAACTTACAGACATGTAGTTGCTGGTTGAAAATAGAATCTACACAGGACTTTCTAATCAGCAGATTTACATAGGCGGGAGTTGCGGCTTTCCATGGTGACATCAACGTGCGGTAAATTGGTTAATAGACCAATTACAGAGTTCCAAACCTCTCTGCCTTTTAACTTTTAACAGCTAGTTTTCACCCCCCCCCCCCCCAATTATTTTATATTTACACTACTGTTCAACATTTTGGGGTCACTTAGAAATGTCCTTGTTTTTGAAAGAAACACAGATTTTTTTGTCCATTAAAATAACATCAAATTGATCAGAAATACAGTGTAGACATTGTTAATGTTGTAAATTACTATTGTAGCTGGAAATGGCTTATTTTTGATGGAATATATACATAGGCGTACAGAGACCCATTTATCAGCAACCATCACTCCTGTGTTCCAATGGCACGTTGTGTTAGCTAATCCAAATGTATAATTTTAAAAGGCTAATTGATCATTAGAAAAACCTTTTTCAATTATGTTAGCACAGCTGAAAACTGTTGTTCTGATTAAAGAAGCAATAAAACTGGCCTTCTTTAGACTAGTTCAATATTTGGAGCATCAGCATTTTTGGGTTCGATTACAGGCTCAAAATGGTCAGAAACAAAGAACTTTCTTCTGAAACTCGTCAGTCTATTCTTGTTCTGAGAAATGAAGGCTATTCCATGTGAGAAATTGCCAAGAAACGGAATATCTCGTACAACGCGGTGTACTACTCTCTTCACAGAACAGCACAAACTGTCTCTAACCAGAATAGAAAGAGGAGTGGGAGGCCCCGGTGCACAACTGAACAATAGGACAAGTACATTAGAGTGTCTAGTTTGAGAAACAGACGCCTCACAAGTCCTCACTCAGCTTCATTAAATAGTACCCTCAAAACACCAGTCTTAACGTCAACAGTGAAGAGGCGACTCCGGGATGTTTGCCTTCTAGACAGAGTTCCTCTGTCCAGTGTCTGTGTTCTTTTGCCCATGTTAGTCTTTTATTTTTATTGTTCAGTCTGAGATATGGCTTTTTCTTTGCACCTCGGCCAAGAAGGCCAGCAAGTGTTAAACAAATCAAAAATATATTTTGATTTAACACTTTTTTGCTTATGATTTCATATGTTTTATTTCATAGTGTTGATGTCTTCACTATTATTATTATACAATTGTAGAAAATAGTCCAAATAAATAAAAACTATTGAATAAGTAGGTGTCCAAACTTTTGACTGGTACTGTATACTATATTAAGTGCCATTAAAGTAACAGGTTGACCGTAAAAGTTGAGGTTTTTATCTCAAAGGGCAGCTTAATGCAGGCTTCACAATAAAAAAAAAAAAACATTTAGAGCCTATCTATCTTTGGGTAACAGGGTTGACATGTTACACTCGATGCGCTACATTTTCCACCACAAACCACCAGAAAATTGCCAAAAAGAGTAGAACCAGCTCACCTGCTTTTACACTATGATTTGAATATGTCAAAAAAAATTTTTGGGGGGAGGGAAATAATTAAAAAAGGAATAGTTTCACCATAATAAAACTGGAGTTCAGTTCACGTAACAGGGTTGACTTTAAAATGAGGGGCCGACGTTTAATTAATCACAACATAAATAATAATTTTCAGAAATCACTTTCAAAATAAAAACATAACTAGGGCTTTACAATGATTGTGAAAACTTGGGTACAGTTTGTGGTTAAGTCAGTTAAAATATTCCTAGAAGTCTGAAAAACATGATCAGGGACATGTCAAAATGCTGATTATTGGCACTCAAATCCGGTTTATAATATGAATAAAGACTTGTTTAATTTTCCATGTGGTCTATACTAAAGGGCACTTTAATATAACAGGCTTGTAAAATTATATTTTGGTGTACAATTTCCACTTATAAGAGGTGGAACGACCCGTATTTCGGTGGAACGACCCGTATCTAAATGGTTGTTGTGCCATTTCAAATTTCTGTTAAATGTACTTTCAACACCAGTACCAAATACTGTATTTTAGATAAATAAGCATTTTTCACAATGTTTTGTAAAGTTGAGTTAGCTCTTCCTTTCCAGCTCTTCAAAATATTTTGCTCAGCTCTAAATATAATAAAAATGTTTTCAGGGACCAAAATAGTTGTTTTGTTTGCATACAACAGAGTTTTTGATGTTTGTATCATATAAGGCAAACCTCAATGATGTCAGCACAACCTGTGAGAGGAAATTCTTAGGTTAAACCAGAGTACTGATACATAGCTACATCAAAGGAAAACCACCCAAGAATGACATTTTGGTATTTGTTTCATTAGTTCATTGTTGATATAGTCCCAAAATGTTTTGCGTGTCAGCAATCAAGTTTTCAAGATACATAACTTTCGAGAATTCAGCCAGTATGATGTATTTTGCATCATATGATTCTATGTTTTGCATCATCGTTGGAATATTTATGTATTTTGAAAGTGATATCTTAGACTTGATTGCTGAAATGCAAAACATTTTGGGACTATATCAACAATTGACTAATGAAACAAACACCAAAATATATTTTTTTTCCCTAGAAGATATGCTTATCAGATACCTCTTAACTCACTTGACCAGGCTACATGCCCAACCCAAATACTATGCCATCTGTGCCATACATGTACTGTAGCACCATGTAGCATCATTAGCGTGAATTACCAGCTGCTGGTCCCCTTAACTCCCATTCCCTGAAAGGCCCTTCTGGGACTGTGTTACGGCTAGCTGGGTTTGGATTGGGCAAAGGTGTGCATGGAGACCTCTTTATTGACAGAGTGGCGCCCAAACCGAAGGGTGTGAAGCTGTAAAACCCCCTGCCAGGGTTGAGCAACAGTCCCTGTTCTATTAACACACACTGCAAAATGTGTTAATGTATAGCCCTCTCGCAGACTACAAAGTGTTTTATGATAGTTAGATAATACGTAGGCAGGTCTGTGGACTTTGATACCTAATTTCTTTCTGAATCATAAAAAAATATTTACTTGGCCTGAAAGCCTGTGTGGACAATGTTAAACTTGAAAGAAAGAGTCTAGATGATCATATTTCTTGTTATAATAGGTGATCAAAGACAACACATATATTTATCGTTGTGTGTATCCGTGCATGCTCCTCAAATGTATTTTTTCCTGAGGGACACTCCCTCATGAATATCTTGGTTTCCCCCTACTCACTGTAGTGCTTAGGTCCAATGTATTTTTTGGCGAGGGCTCTCAGTATTTCTCAGTAAATCACTTTTAATTGGGACCTTTAACGCTGTGCTCAAGTAAATCATGTTAGTCACTGAACACGAAGAGGAACCAGTTGTTTTACACCGCTCATTGGAGAACAAAGAGTCCTGTGCAGCCAGCAACAAACACGTCCATCATTTCAATTCAGAAATCTACTAAGGTATTAAGGCAGTCAGTTTTATTCAGCTGTACCCTTCTGGCTAATGGCTTTTATTGAGGATCCGTGGGGTCTAGGAACATATAGAATATGTTCCTAGAGAGGGGTTATAGTCAAGAGAACATTGGATTGCTTTAAAATTTCCACATATCTGACACCTATGTCCATTGTGTATTTGTATTTTATGATAACATGAGTTGTACTTATTATTTTACCTATACATTTGTTTGAGAGCGTTAGTTGGATTTATGATCCTTTTTACTCCAATATTCATATTTCATATCTCTGTAATGCTGCTAAAAGATGTACTGAGGATTTCTTTCAATTGATCTTGGTATCATCTTTGTTTGTCTTAAATCACATATAGTTTTCAGAATGTTCCTGGGGGCTTCTTAGTACAGTGGAAGTGGAAGTAATGGAAGAGCGTTAGGTGTACCACGTTGTTTGGATCCCTCCTTGGCAACCAATCCCTGTGGGCCCAGCGATGACTGTATCTTCACATGAGCCCAGTCCCTCAAGGGCCCTCATCACAAACACATCTTACATCATTATCTAGACCTGCTGTTACCCTTCACAAAAAAATAGTCCTGATGATACATTCTATGGGAGAGATTTATTTGCACTATCATATTCTGTTGTACAGGAGATATCATAATGCATATCAAATACCACACATCCAGTGCCCAGCCAGTGAGTCAAGTAAATCAAATTATACTCCAAAATCACAAAAAAAAAATTGATGTTAATTTACTGCATTTCTATGCAACTAAAAAACTTTACGGTGCTATTTGGAGAACAGAAGAAATGAGCAAAAAAGACCCCATCCATTATCACCATGGATGCTGTAGGTTAATTATTCTGGGGCGATCTACAAACACATAGCTTATTAGCTATACAATTGTAATGTTATACCCCTGAATATGGGGAAATATGATAAATTATTCACACGGACACAATAGCATCAGCAACTGTTCACTCAGTTGTAATGATGAATTGCATAAAATCATCAACTCTTTACATAGGTATCTCTTTTCTCAAATTACATAGCGTTCACATTTTGTATTCCTAGGCATTACTAATCAACTTCTGCACAAACAGACATCAATGGAGCACACAGACGATCGTGTTGTCACATTCACATGAATTATTATAATGTTGCTTATGATTCTGTGTTATCAGTGATGTAGTGGTAAAAACAAGTTGGGTATGGGTAAACTCTAAACTCCAGTGGGCGATTGAAATAAGACAAACAACCACCCATATAAATGCATTTTAATGTAGGCCTAAAGGGAAGATGGGCCATGTGGAGATGTTCATATTGATTTTTTTTTTTTAATTCCTGACATGTTTGATAAGATTAGTAAAGACTTGGGGATGACCCCAAGTTTGGGAACCACTGTACTAACCTCTCGCTCACTTGCTCCTCTGCTCTGCTTACTCCTGTATGCATGTCTGTCTCACCACTAATCGCTACATCACTGTCTGTCTCAGTAGCCCACTCTCTGTACAGCAAAGTTATTATGATAACTTAAGAAGCATGTTTTTTGCTCCTGCTGAGGTAGGCTCTGTTTAACGTTAGCTTCTAACTTCATCCTTCTAGCTGGCTAATACTATCCAGAGCCCTTCAAGGTTACTGCAATATAAGTCTCTGCTGGCAGCTAGCCACCTGACTAACTGACATATATAAGTGCCTATTTACCAGTTCTGCACTCATTCTCCAAGAGTCGTTTGTTTGTTTGGGGGATGTCTGTTGACACGGACATTTAAAAAATTGCCTTTTGGCCCAGCATCTCGCAAACACACCATAGGCAGCGTCTCAAGTTGCTTACTTGAGCTTGGCAGTGGAAGCTGCTGGGAGGACCATGGCTCATAATACGCGCAAATGAAATGGCATCAAACTACGTGTATTCGTATTTGATACCATTCCATACATAACGCTCCAGCCATTACCACGAGCCCGTCTTTCCCAATGAAGGTGGGGGGGCGCAGTCGACCATAACAAACAAACAAATGACTCCACTAATTCGCAAAGAAGCAGGTGTGATTAGAACTCAGCCAGATCAAGAATATACGCGCTCTGAGCTTTGATCAACGCTGGGAGCAATATTTAGATGTTGACCCGTAATTTATTTTCTTTGTGTTATATACAGTTGAAGTTGGAAGTTTACATATAACTTAGCCAAACACATTTAAACTCAGTTTCACAATTCCTGACATTTAATCCTAGTAAAAATTCCCTGTTTTAGGTTAGTTAGGATTACCACTTTATTTTAAGAATGTGAAATGTCAGAATAATAGAAGAGAGAATGATTTTGTTCAACTTTTATTTCCTTCATCACATTCCCAGTGGGTCAGAAGTTTACATACACTCAATTAGTAATTGGTAGCATTGCCTTTTAACTTGGGTCAAATGTTTCTGGTAGCCTTCCACAAGCTTCTCACAATAAGTTGGGGGAATTTTGGCCCATTCCTCCTGACAGAGCTGGTGTAACTGAGTCAGGTTTGTAGGCCTCCTTGCTCGCACACACTTTTTCAGTTCTGCCCACAAATTTTCTATAGGATTGAGGTCAGGGCTTTGTGATGGCCACTCCAATACCTTGACTTTGTTGTCCTTAAGCCATTTTGCCACAACTTTGGAAGTATGCTCGGGGTCATTGTCCATTTGGAAGACCCATTTGCGACCAAGCTTCAATATATCCACATAATTTTCTTTCCTCATGATGCCATCTATTTTGTGAAGTGCACCAGCCCCTCCTGCAGCAAAGCACCCCCACAACATGATGCTGCCGACCCCGTGCTTCACGGTTGGGATGGTGTTCTTCGGCTTGCAAGCCTCCCCCTTTTTCCTCCAAACATAACGATGGTCATTATGGCCAAACAGTTCTATTTTGTTTCATCAGACCAGAGGACATTTCTCCCAAAATAATGATATTTTTCACCATGTGCAGTTGCAAACCGTAGTCTGGCTTTTTTAATGGCCGTTTTGGAGCAATGGCTTCTTCCTTGCTGAGCGGCCTTTCATGTATAGATCTTGTTTAACTGTGGATATAGATACTTTTGTACCTGTTTCCTCCAGCATCTTCACAAGGTCCTTTGCTGTTGTTCTGGGATTGATTTGCACTTTTCGCACCAAAGTACGTTCATCTCTAGGAGACAGAACGCGTCTCCTTCCTGAACGGTATGATGGCTGTGGGGTCCTATGGTGTTTATACTTGCGTACTATTGTTTGTACAGATGAACGTGGTCCCTTCAGACGTTTGGAAATTGCTCCTAAGGATGAACCAGACTTGCTGAGGTCTACAATTGTTTTTCTGGCTCATTGCTTTTAATTTTCTCATGATGTCAAGCAACGAGACACTGAGTTTGAAGGTAGGCCTTGAAATACATCCACAGGTACACCTCCAATTGACTCAAATTATGTCAATTAGTCTATCAGAAGCTTCTAAAGCCATTACATAACTGTGTGGAATTTTCCAAGCTGTTTAAAGGCACAGTCAACTTAGTGTATGTAAACTTCTGGCCCACTGGAATTGTGATAAGGTGAATTATAAGTGAAATAATCTGTTTGTAAACAATTGCTGGAACAATGACTTGTCATGCACAAAGTAAATGTCCTAACCAACTTGCCAATACTATAGTTTGTTAACAAGAAATTTGTGGAGTGGTTGAAAAACTAGTTTTAATGACTCCATCCGAAGTGTATGTAAACTTCCGACTTCAACTGTAGTACCAGTCAAGAGTTTGGACACACCTGCTCATTCAAGGATTTTTCTTTATTTTTTTATTATTTTCTACATTGTAGACTAATAGTGAAGACATCAAAATGATGAAAAACACATGGAATCATGTAGTATCCCAAAAAAGTGTTAAATCAATCAAAATATATTTGAGATTATTCAAAGTAGCCACCGCTTGTCTTGATGACAGCTTTGCACACTTTGGCATTCTCTCAACCAGCTTCACCTGGAACGCTTTTCCAACAGTGTTGAAGGAGTTCCCACATATGCTGAGCACTTGCTTGATGAGATAGTCACCTGGAATGCATTTCTCTTAACAGGTGTGCCTTGTTAAAAGTTAATTTGTGGATTTTTTTTCCTTCTTAACGCATTTAAGCCAATCAATCAATCAAATGTATTTATAAAGCCCTTTTTACGTCAGCTGATGTCACAAAGTGATATACAGAATCAGTTGTGTTGTGACAAGGTAGGGGTGGTATAGAGAAGATAACCCAATTTGGTAAAAGACCAATCCAATATTATTGGAAAGAACTCCTCAAATAAGCAAAGAGAAACGACAGTCCATCATTACTTTAAGACATGAAGGTCAGTCAATACAGAACATTTCAAGAACTTTTACATTTTCTTCAAGTGCAGTCACACAAACCATCAAGCACTACGATGAAACCTGTTCTCATGAGGACCGCCACAGGAAAGGAAGACCCAGAGTTACCTCTGCTGCAGAGGATAAGTTAAGTAGAGTTACCAGCCTCAGAAATTGCAGCCCAAATAAATGCTTCACAGAGTTCAAGTAACAGACACATCTCAACATCAACTGTTCAGAGAAGACTGGGTGAATCAGGCCTTCATGGTCGAATTACTGCAAAGAAACCACTACTAAAGGACACCAATAAGAAGAAGAGACTTGCTTGGGCCAAGAAACATGAGCAATGGACATTAGACTCGTGGAAATCTGTGCTTTGGTCAGATGATACCAAATTTGATATTTTTGGTTCCAACCACCATATCTTTTTGTGACACAGAGTAGGTGAATGGATGATCTCCGCATGTGTGGTTCCCACCGAGAAGCAAGTAGCAGGAGGTGTGATGGTGTGGGGGGTGCGTTGCTGGTGACACTATCAGTGATTTATTTAGAATTCAAGGCACACTTAACCAGCATTCTGCAGCGATACGCCATCCCATCTGGTTTTCGCTTAGTGGGACTGTCATTTTGTTTTTCCACAGGACAATGACCCAACACACCTCCAGGCTGGTTAAGGACTACTTGACCAAGAAGGAGAGTGATGGAGTGCTGCATCAGATGACTTGGCCTCAACAATCACCCGACCCAATTGAGATGGTTTAGGATGACTTGGACTGCAGAGTGAAGGAAAAGTAGCCAGCAAGTGCTCAGCATGTGTGGGAACTCCTTCAAGACTGTTGGAAAAACATTCCAGGTGAAGCTGTTTGAGAGAATGCCAAAAGTGTGCAAAGCTGTCATCAAGGCAAAGGGGGGCTACTTTGAAAAATCTCAAATATAAAATATATTTGGATTTGTTTAACACTTTTTTTGTTACTACATGATTTCATATGTGTTTTTTCATAATTTTGATGTCTTCACTATTATTCTACAACGTAGAAAATAGTAAAAATAAAGAAAAACCCTTGAATGAGTATGTATGTCCAAACTTTTGACTGGTACTGTATAAATGTATAAAAAATAACAGAGTCCCAGGCCTCGTATGAAGTTACAACCTTGATTCCATTTAGATAAGTCCACATCTCAGGACATCTAATTTATAGATCCAGCAACTTTTGAGGTCTAAAATGTTTTGACCAACGTTCGGAGTGTATCTTCCCTTTAAGATTATTTGTTCATGTATATGGATGCATTGTTCTAGTGTAAACAATTCATAACTGGCTTTGGTATTCTGTGAGGAACAATGGAGAGGATTCTCTAGTGAGGGAGACCGACAGGTGTGTTTGAAGACTGTGTGTTCTAGTATTGTGTTCTCCATAATGTTGTTTTCAGAGCACACATACCACTTCACAACTAGACAAGACCCAATGTGCCTGAGAGGCATCCAATGCAAGCAGACATGCTCTTTAGCAGGAGTACAGTGAAAGAGGAGACCTGGAGTTCAATATTTAGCCTCATCTCTTAAACAAACTCCTCAGGGCCGAGCGTGGCTTTCCCCTCAATACTTAAACTTGACCCTGAGCAGCCGATGGCCAGGAGCATTTGATAGGCTATGGGGGTCAGGCCTGGCAGGGCCTTTCATGGGTTAATGTGTGCAGATGAGAAAGTGATGGTTTCTCTCAAATATATAAAGAGATCAATGACCATAATATCAATAATGATAATGAGCAATGGGATATTAAGCATTTTTCTCAATGTTGAAAATGCTTTAAATTGGGGGAACTCAAAATTAGATGTTAGATATTAAGATAGAAAATGTAGTGGGGTTTTTAATTTGATTTTTATGATCAAATTAGAGAGATTACAATCTGTATAGTAAAGTTTGAATAAAAATAATCACATCAAATAATGATATGTTAGTGTTCATGTTTTTGAATGCACTGTTAACTAATATTTTTATTATTACAACAATTGTATTACCTTTGTTTAACTAGGTAAGTCAGTTAAGAACAAATTCTTATTTACAACAACGGCCTACCCCGGCTAAACCCGGACGGCGCTGGGCCAATTGTGCGCCACCCTATGGTACTCCCAATCACGGTCGGATGTGATACAGCCTGGAATCGAACCAGGGACTGTATTGACGCCTCTTGCACTGAGATGCAGTGCCTTAGACGGCTACACAATATAATCAATTTCCACTAACATCGCTGCCTTCTCAGAAAACTTTTGCCAGAAGATTCTGGATGTCAAATATCCAGCTAACGAATTTAATATGGTTTGGAGGAAAGAACAACGCCTTACGGAGGTCGAAAAATACCCCCCAAAAATGGATGGCAGGAGTTAGAGCGTTGAGCCAGTAACCGAAAGGTTGCTGGTTTGATTAACTGAGCCGACAAGGTAAAAAAATCTGTCGGTGTGCCCTTCAGAAAGGCACTTAACCCAAATTTACTCCAGGGACACCATACTACTATGTCTGACCCTGTAAAAACAACAGATTTCACTGCACCTATTTTTTGTACGTGACAAAACACTATCACTAATGCTCTAAATTTGAGACTATTGCCCAGTAAGTGACTTCCAGCATTTTATGCTATTCTTTTTGAGAGCGAATATCATAGCCTACCTACTCTATGTGGATTTTGTGCTTATAAAACAACATAAAACATCTCAACTTTAGGCCTTGAAGATCACCTGAAAGTGCTTTTTCTTGACTGGTGAGTACTATTGAATGTAATAAATAAAAGAAAGCACTGGGCTGGGCTGGGTTAACAGATGTTTTGTGGAATGAAGGTGCTTTAATAATGGGTATGCCTGACTCCCCTTCCCCATGTCACTATGGCAACAACCCCATTGGGGCTTATGGAATGTCTCTCCTTCACACACACGCACACGCACACTCACACACACCCTGCCCCCACACAATCATTGGGGCCCAATTACCTGGTGGTGGTAGAAGGTGGCAAGTTGGAGCAAGGCTGTGGTTGCTAGACTGCTTGTGTGTGGCGGTCCCCAGGTGAATGCTCCACACACACAGAACTCCTCTCATATCACTTCTAAACCTCTTTCGTATAGGAACTCATCACAAAATGGAGTTATGCGTGTCGCAGTACTCTGTCACATGAAATGTGTCTGTCTATATCTGTGTCTAAGCCTAGTCATTCATTCCCATTCATAGCTCATCTCTGGTCAACTCAGGGGTAGCGAAACTCTTACCTTGAGTAGTGGGAAGACAGGAAGGTAATTGGTGAGAGACTTCCTAGAAATCTATGGTTCAGCACTGGTCATGATAATGAGAGCCCTTTTAGCATCACACCTGTGCTAAGTCCTCCAATTTCCTGTAAGACATGTCAATCTCTGTAATTATCCCACAGTCAGCTGAGCGGAAGGACAAAAGGGAGACAGGTGGATGAAACAACAGAACAGAGAACAAACAGATGCAACATATTGGCCTAATGAAGGACAAGTACTGACGAGCATTGACAGAACTGGAGTGATATCTCATTGTAAAGTATTTGTTAATTCCTGAGTTGCTTGCTTGATAATAGCAATGTGATAGGGCTTGGTTTACATTGTAAGAGGGGGAAAATCATATAGCTAGGTGAAATTGTAAAAAATGTGATAAATGAAATGTCATCATAACACACGGACTATCTTAATGACCTCACAAAATCAACAACGAATGGTCACAGAATAAAGGCTTGGATAAAATTGGACAAACACAATGGGAAAGTCAGTACAACAGGGTGTAAATACAAAATCCCCCATGCTATGATTACGTGAGAGCACTAACCCTTTGAGTAGTATCATGATGCAGCTGCTGACTTGGCTGTGTCTTTGGTGTGTGCATGTTTTTGTGTGCATGCATGCATGTGTGTGTGAAGTCGTCGTTAACGCTGTCTTTACATCCTCCATGCGTGACAGGCCAGCCTGATACCCATCAATACCCAAATGAGCTCAGGTTGTGCTCCAGCTCAACACTCTAGACCTCATTTGGAATGCAAATGAAAAGACTAAACAAAGCAAACCTTTCAGACCATTCAGGCAATTCACGCACCAATCCCTTTGAGGAAGGCTAACTTCACCCAGTGGCTACTTAAGACAGAGGTAAAAATCCTAAAAGGCCGTCTTTTTTTCTTCTTCAACACTTCTGTGCTTTGGGGACCTAGTTACCCATACCATAGTAGCATGTCTGCTAAATGCAGAAAAAGAAACATATATCAAATCAAATCAAATGCTATTGGTCACATACTCGTGTTTAGCAGATGTTATTGCGGGTGTAGTGAAATGCTTGTGCTTCTTGCGCCGAAAGTGCAGTAATATCTAATAAGTAATATCTAACAGTTTCACAATGTATCCCCAAAAATACATGTAAATCTAAGTAAGGAATGGATTTAGAACATATATACATATATGTCAGAGTGGCATTGGACTAAGATACAGTGACATAGTATAGAATACAGTATATACATAGGAGATGGGTGAGGCAATATTTACACACAATTACAGTGACTAAGATACCGTAGAATAGTATACAGTACAGTTTATACAAATGAGATGAGTTATGCAAGATACAGAGACATTATTAAAGTGACTAGTGTTTCATTTCCTTAAATTGGCCAGTGATTCCTAATCTATGTCTATAGGCAGCAGCCTCCGATGTGCTGGAGATGGCTGTTTCAGAGTCAGTGGTGTATGATAGAATACAATACAGTATATACATATGAAATGGGTGATGCAATATGTAAACACAATTTAAAAGTGACTAAGATACCGTAGAATAGTGTGGAGTGCAATTTATACATATGAGCTGAGTAACGCTAGATACGGAAACCTTATTAAAGTGGCTAGTGATCCATTTCTAAAAGTGGCCAGTGATTCCTAATCTATGTCTATAGGCAGCCTCTATGTCTATAGATGGCCTCTGATGTGCTAGTGATGGCTGTTTAGCAGTCTGATGGCCTTGAGATAGAAGCTGTTTTACAGTCTCTTGGTCCCAGCTTTGATGCACCTGTACTGACCTCGCCTTCTAGATGATAGCGGGGCGAACAGGGAGTGGCTCGGGTGGTTGATGTCCTTGAGGATCTTTTTGGCCTTCCTATGGCATATCATATTATTCCCTGAGTAGTCATTCCACTCTCACAAACACTGTGCTGTGTTATTTATATATATTGTTTACCTTAGTTGAATGCACTGACTGTAAGTCGTTCTGGGTAAGAGTGTATGCTAAATTACAAAAAGGTCATGTAAAATGTAAAGCCACTGACTACTCTACCATGGGTTGAATTTACTGTTGATATCATGTTCAAATTAGATGGACTAGATGGATTCTGCATAATTCTACTCAAACCAGTGTATATCTGTGGCATGCTGCTTGGAACAATCCCCTTTCTTCTCACCTGCTTCACAGCAATCTCTGCCATGCCCCCTCCCCTGAAACAAGATCTATGGATATGGCATTGCCTGCCTTGTTGAAGATAATCAAGTCAATTACACCAGGCCCAAGGTGGCTGCCTTGCTCAGCCAGCTAGCCATCCTTGGCCAGGGATTAGGGCTCAGCCTCACCCCCATCAGCCACAGTGATTGATAGACCAACATACCCTGCTCTAGGCCCGACCTGGCCTAACCTGGCTCACCTCAAACCGTCTTGTGTCTGTCTGTTTGTTTCATCTGCCTGTACTTTGTTCACTTGTCATCTGGCTTTAAACCAGTAGGGCTTTGTTAGCCACTGAGGCTGGAATGGCTTCTGTGAACAGAAAATAGAGAGACTGAAAGAGACAAGGGCAAAGGGTATTTCAGGTTATGGCTATTTCATATATACACTGACAAGTATGCCAGAGGTCATGTGGGTTTTTTTCACAAATTATTTTGGTAGGCTCTATAAGATTTGCTATCTATATGTTTCCCTCTCAACATGGTTTTGGTTTGTTTCTGGGCGTGGACCGGGGCTCATGGATGATGTTGGTGTAGTTTGTGTTGTGATAGGAACTGAGGCCGTTCCCACAGGAGCTCAGGCTAACGTCATAAACACATACAATGTACCTGGGGTGGGAGCGGCGGCGGGCTTGGGTGGGGGCAGGTGAACCGGTGAGGTGGGACAAGGGGGTTGGACTGGGCTTAGTCTCAGACTTGATTGGCCACTGCAGCACATGGGACACACCTGTGAGCGCCAGAGGCTAAGGAGATTGGCTGCCACCTGAAAATTACACCTCACCTGTGGGGGAGGGAGGCCAGGCTACATGTAAACCTATCCCCTTTACAAATTCAGTCTACTCGTCTTGAGGAGCTTAACCAGGTAGCGTCGCCGTGAGCTCCGGGAAACTTGAGCCGAGTCTTCACGACTTAAACCTGTTGAGTTGATTTTTGGGGTTCTTCGCCTCCTCGTTGGGTGTCTAGTCAAGCCGAGCTAATTCGCATCTTTTTCCAAGCAAACATCGAAGAGTTGGTCTCTCTGCGAGAGGAGGGAAGAGGAAGACATATCTATGAGGCAGCAGCCAGCAGCCACAGCCAGGCTGGCTCACTTGACCACACCTGGGAAGGAGAGGGTAACCCACCAACATGATACCTCCTTATTTGTTTTAATTTTAGTCCGTGTACGATTTCCTCTGACATTATTTGTGATACATTTGCTTTGTCATCGCACCAGCTTACAGGTAGACTGAAGCGCAGTTGTATGTATACTTATGTAATAGTCAGGAAATGGATGGCAAGCCAACAAGGTCGTTGTATAAAACCGTTGGTGCTTGTATGCTGTTACAGGAAGAGCATGAGTTTAGGGGGAGGCATATTATAAACTGTATCAGATTCCAGTCCATTTAAACAGAAACAAAAGAGCCGAACGTTAATTCCTAAACTGGAAAGACCAGTTGGGGCAGGTAGAGGCAAACAGACAGACTTGTCAAATGATATAAAGACAGCAGATTTTTCCCTCCATTGTCACACTGGAAATGCACATTTGGAAGAACATTAAAGCAGTTCTGATAATATTTTGATAATTGTACCACTTCAAAAGCTGATGATAACCAATTGACCTGAAATATTTTCATTATTTGACAAAATAAACATTCATGTATTTTAAATATTTTAAAACATTTATTCTGATTTGAAAAAAAGATAATGAAGGCATGGGAGTGTTTTGACAACTTATCTCTGCTACCTGTTAAATAAGTGTCAACGCAGCCTTTTCTTAGGATGTTGCATGTCTAGAAAAGGAGACTAAAATACCAAGGCTAGGCCTGTTCTTACTTATTTCATTTGGCATGTATAGATAGAGATTTCAAATAATAATCTGTTTTTCCTAACCTTTTGATGTGAGAAATACGAGGCTTACATAGTGGATGTATGCTGAACATAAAATGTCTGCTCATCCATTTTAATCTTCTGTAGGATTTTGTTATTTTGTTTGACTTCTGGGAGTAGAAAATTACCATTAGGATGGTTATGTTTTTGGAATGTTGCAAGAAGATTGATTTAATCTTTTTCATAAATGTTAAAAGGTGTTAAAAGGTGTTGTTGATAAATGGAGGGAAAATGTTGACCAAATAGTGCAGTGAATAAGGAGTGAGGTGGAAGATTTTGATTGGCGGAAAGACGGACATTCGTTCAATTCTTTGAATGAGTAATTCGTAATTGTTTACAGCTTTTTAAAGATTGACTATGGGTTGGGCATTACAGATATCATAACTGGTCTGTAGGGAATTTCCATAGAATGTGACTCACTTGATTGGTAAGCCATACAAAATGGAGGTTGAAATTTGAAAATAGTTTTTTTAAACTTTTTTTTTTTACAGCTTAGAAAACAGACATGCAAAACTAAGAACAAGCTAACTATGTTAACCGTAATGCCAATCACGGAATAAAGTGAGAGATCAGGGAAAAAAACATTGAGTTTGTGAACTGAAGAACATGCAGTTTAAATAGTTATGACTGTGACTAAGCAGCTTTTGCCATAACTGTTTTAAACCATTAACATTATGGTTGATGTTGGTGGAATGCTGTTTCTTTGTACCTAGATAAATCAATGTCAATAGCTGCTATAAAAATATGTGAAATATTGACAGGATTTTAAGAACAAGTTAAGAAAGAAAGCATTTTCAGACAAATCATGGAAATACATTCATATTGAAGCTAGGAATAGACAATAGTAATGTGAAGTGGAAATAAAAATGTATATTTGTGATACTTAAATCAAGCCAAACTGACAAATAAAGGACTTAATTACGGTGCCATGCATGAGGGAGGCTAGAAACCTTTTTTGCTTAACAAATTTCACTCATTCATCGGAAATACTCAAAATGAAAGGGAAAGTAGTGAACTATGAAAAGTGATAGTTCTCAACTGAATGAATGAACCATGAAAGATAGTAGAATAGTAAATATATAATTTAACTTAGTAAAATAGCAGAGGGAACCGAACAATGTAGTAAATATTGAAATGAAACAACCAAAGAGAAATAGCTGAAAAGCGACGAATCAAGCCACTAAGCTTTTACTCCCCAGTAGTCTGGAGGACCAATTAGTGGTGTTGATAAGGTCCAACCTTAAGTGAGGTTTTGGATTTCACCGACATTCTTCTCCACAAAGACGCCAACTATTGATTAAGGGCCAGGCTGGTTTACCTATCAGGTTCATTTCACAGTGGAGTCCCATTCCAACGCAGAGGGCAGGGTTACCTGATCACACCTCATTCACTCAGTAAGGCTACAGCGTGGGTAGCCGTATACGCCACACCGAATGAACAACCTCTCCTACAATGGAATAATTTCACTCAAGAGCCAAAACAGGGACGAGTTTCAGGGGACAAAACTTAAGCAAACCTTAAAGAAGGAAGGATAACTGAGGAAATGCATAGCAAGCACGTGGGAAGTAGGAAGTCAGGAAAAACTAGAAACTGTAGGGTCTACTTGAATTTAAATATGTTTTATTTCCATTGTCCTCTTCTTCATTCTACAAGCTTTAATACTCATTATTTCTCCCTAATCTTTTTTTTCTCTTTCTCTCTCTTTCTCTTTAGGCCTGCAGCCCTGGTGTATAATGCTGATGATTAACTAAATAGAGGCTGCAGCAGTCTGTGAGAGCAGGGCGGCTTAGCTTTCTCATTTCATGGGCCCTGACTGACTGACCGGGAAGAAGCTGAAGTGTTCGCAGGCGCTGGCTGCTAAAAATTCAAGATCTTTTCCTTTTTACCCCCCACCCCCCTTTACTCACTTTGTTTTGTTGCATTCTTTCCTTTTGGGTTCCTTTTCACAACGGTAAGGTTACAGGTACATTCTCCACCTCTCTTCACTGCCTGTTCTTTTCCCTCCCTTATGCTATCTCTCTTTCTACCTTTCTCATTCACTCAGACTCTTCCATTTAGCTCATTTGTAGGATGACGGGAAACCTATTCTTTCCCTCTGAACACAGGATTGTCTTGATTCTAGTTTTGTTTCAGGTTTAGAGAAAAAAATAGCAAAAAAATAGTTAACATTAATAGATATCAATATTAGTGTAACTATTGCTGACTTACTGTACCAGGTCTCAATAAAATTAGAACGAGTTATAGCAGTTATTTGACAATGCACGATGCAAATAGTTTGTTGCCACTGTGATTGTTGAGTTATTGTACATATTTGAGTGGTTGATCAGTCATGTGTCACTATTTTAAGTGGCAATGTAAATAGAATGACTAACTAAGGAATACTGGTATATATTATATATGAGTCTTTATCTTACATAAATATAAATAATTAGCATGCAGCATTGTGCCACTTCTAATGAGTGTGTTGCTTTCACACTGTGTACCTGTGAATAGCCCACGTTTTTCAGTAAACAAAAGCTGTCTCAATGACCTTCTGCACACACTGCATAGGCACAGGCTAGGTCAGTCCAGCATTCCTCCAGGCTTTCAACACACTACAAACACAGAGAAAGGAGGTACAGGAAAAGGGAAGGCATTCATTTCCCCTTCGTTTTCAACATTTCATCAAATGACTGTTGAAATGAATATGACATGACATACATTGTGCTACCTGTGCTACCATCTTCAGGGACATGAAATGTGAATACGGAACAACAACCCCAAGGCCTTGTTGCTTTAGTTTTGAGTATGAAAAATGCAGTGAGTTTTGTCGAGAATGGATGTTAATAATGCAGTGGTCCAAAAAATACCCAATTGTCATACTTGAGTAAAAGTAAAGATACATCAATAGAAAATGACTGAAGTGAAAGTCACCCAGCAAAATACTACTTGAGTAAAAGTCTAAAAGTATTTGGTTTGAAATATACTGAAGTATATTTATTTAAGGATTGCCAGGGGCACAATCCAACACTCAGACATTATTTACAAACAAAGCATTTGTGTTGAGTGAGTCCGCCAGATCAGAGGCAGTAGGGATGACCAGGGAAAAAAAATATATATATATAATTTTCAGAATGAGGTGAAAAAACAGCCTTACCGTTTCGTAGAACCAGACCAGTCAGAACAGGTTTGGCCAATCATTAACATCCACTGTGGCCCACTCTCCTGAGGCAGAACCTAACCTACAGTCCCTACTAGAACAAAGTCTGCCATACAACAAGTTGTATTTTGTTGTGTCGAGGCGAGTTTCAAATACGTTGTTTCCCCCCACTTCATCTCTTGTTTAAGACCTGGGGGTTAGGTGATAAATTGAACTTGCTATTGTTAGTTTGAGTTTGAGATAGTAGAGTCCACCCATAGTAGAGTCCACCCAAGGCCACAATTTGTTGTGTTAACTGAAGTGGAGTTCTAATGGATATTGATGATGAGTTGCATGTGTGCCTGGGGAGGGGGTATACTTGATTTTATATTATTATAGTTTCTCCTTTCTGTGGTAAATACAGATGTAGCTTCAGAGATGTGAAAGACAGAACTTCTCAGGGTCGCCTACTGTTTAGTACACCTCTTTCTTTTCATAGTGGAATGTTCCTGAAGTCTCAGTTATGCACATAGGTGGGGCTTATCCCCACACAAACCTACCCAAAGCAAGGTTAGTCTTTTATCAAGTTTTTGTCAGTGAAAACCAGGAGATAACACTACACATTAAACAAAATGAACCTGTATTGTAAAATGCTTAGACGAAAATATTATTACTTCGATCCGTACACATATTGTGATCTGTAAAATAATCACTTTTATGACCCATTGTTTGTCTCCTATGCATGTATTGGATGGTCATCCCCATCTTACAAGGCAGCATTGGATATCATCAATCTCTCTAATACTGCCTGGTAATGATGATGCTAGCCATCCGCTAACTACAGTGATATACCACACCATTTACAACGTTAGCTAGCTACCATAGCTTGGCGGCCATTTTTTTCTCTCAATGAAATGCTCTGGTTTACGCTGAAATGGCTTTCAGGATCCATCTTACCTGACAGTGCTGGATTGTACAAAAAAGTTCTAACACTGTCTGGTAACGATGTTTCCTGGGTGACCCACCTACCTCCAGAGATACACCTCAGCTAAGGATGTGCTTAAAGGGTCAGGTGTGACCACTTGATGAAAGCACACCATAGACAATACCTGATCAGATTATATGTAGTGTTAGAACTTGACTCCAGTTTGAACTCTGTATCTTTCTTCAAGGATTTGATGTCTGATATCGTCACTGATAAGAAGACTTGGTTTAGGGTTGCATCTATCTGTAAGAGATTGTCTTAAATCTTCTTCTATTGACACGCCTTTATTCCACTAGCTAAAACTATGCATCTGAAAGAAGCTCCATTTTACCTCGTCATTTATTTGTAGAAAAGATAGGCCTATGAAGTGCTTATTTTGTGAATTGTATTGGGAAAATATTTGGCAATCCAAGTAATTGAAATATCTCAGTGTTCCTCAGTTAAGAATCAACTCAAAGAAATGGAGAAGATTAGAGGCGCGACTGGCAATGGCCTTTCCCTGGGGAACAAGTAGAGGAGACCCAGCATTTGTAATTCCACTTCCCTGTTCTAGGGTGGCCCCACCCAACCTGTGTTAAAGAATACAGGTCGGTTGACGGTTCAACCGGTCGCACCGCTACTCATTTTCGTATCACCTCCCCTCTGTAGCGTGTGGCTTGTGTTGTGTCACCGTGATTGGTCCAGCACCGCTTATCTACATGGCACATCCTGAAACTGACACAAGCTCACCTGAGCACTTATGATAAAAATAGACTCAGCAACATCCTCCTTGACTCCTTACCACTCCCCTTCAGCCTCACCTCTCTCTCATCCCTTCATATGAATGATTACTCTTTTTTTTATCACAGCTAAATATATCCCACAGCTCTATCTGTAGTGCCTTTTGTTGTTTTACAAGGCTTCATTGGAGAACCTTTGTTCCAATTCGAATTTTAGAATTCTGTTGAATTTTTTTCATAAACAAATGATAAATAGCCATAGACTTAAATGAGTTGATCCCTTATGGCAAACTACTACCCCGTTCCATGTCGTCTTCCAGGAAGAAAAATACATACCAAATTAATAGGTAAAGCCTTTAAACAGACAGCACAGACATTGGCAAATAATAAAAGGAGCTGGCAGAGCCTAAATGTTTGTTTAAGGAGGGAGAATTACCTCGCAAATATTGAACCATACCTTTATTGGCTCACCTCCTGTTGTTTGCCTTTATTTATGACATAGACACAAGGAATGGTTCAATGTTTTTTCCCTTTTCACCCCCTCTCCTTTCCAAACGGTTAAAAAGACAATTTGATGTTGTACTGAACCCAAATGTGGCATATTTATTTAATTTGCGGTGAGAGGGCACCACATTTTGATGTGAACGTTCAACCAACAGAATCTAGTTTGTCTTTATTCATGGCAAATCATTGTAAATGTACTCCATATAACATAGTCTTTGAGAATATGAAAACGATAGAGTAGTATCCCTGTCTGTGTGTGAGACAGACAAACAGACGAACAGACAGACAGACATACTGTATCTTTTCAGCCTGTCTCTTCCTGTATCTCATCCTGTCTCTTTCAGCTGTCTCCCTCTGCGTACAGTGGACGGTTGGTTCAGAGAGCGTCCTTCAGTCCTAGCTCCCTAGCCTGTTGATTGGCGTCTTACCAGACATGGTTAGATCTAAATATCCCTGTCTAATACTGTCTGGTAATGCCGTCCATTGAATGGCGTTTACTTCTCTTTTTCCTCTCTCCTTCTTGTACAGAAGTTTGAGCATGGCCGTCAGATTTCTTGGTGTGTCTGACCTCTTAGGCTTCTTCTATGTTAATGTGTGTATACAGTGTGTTTGTGTGTGTATATGACCAGTGCATAGACACATTGGTTGAAGTGACAGATGGATTGGGGTGTATTCACTATGGTCATGAAGATAATGACAATACAGGAACTATGAACCTTGCACTGGAAGATTGATTCAGTTGTCAGTGCTCTTCCATGTGCCATGTGTCAGAGTTTATTCCTTAAGCAACGGCCCAGGATGGCCAAAGAAATACAGCATTTTGGGATATACACATATGTGATGCCATAAGTAGTAATTAAAGTAATTAAAACGCTTTAAAGTAATTAAAATGCTTTAAGGTGCTTTTAAATCTCGCTCTGTCTCTCTCTCTCTGTGTGTGTGTGTTCATAAATATACTGTATCAAATATTTTATATTTAAACGGATGTAATATTATCTTCATGTAATAAAGCATTTAGAACAGCATTTATTCGACTTTTAAAAGAAAGATTTGTGTGTTCGTCACGGTGTCATGGTTACTAAATTCCAAATAGGAACATTGTCGGGAATTTGACATTTCTCCAGTACAGTAAATTAAAAAACTATAAATTAATCCATTATTGATCTAATTTATCAATAAATACTGTCTATACTACAGCCAAGCGATAGATACACATATATATTTTCACCAACGTTATGTAATATGACATGACAATATCAAATAAACTTGAAATAAAACAATATTTGACTTTGTCCCGTCCTTTTTGACTGTGATTAATAAAGTGTTGTCTGAATGCATTTAATGATCTTTCTAGTTGCATAGTTTTGTATGAAGGAATGTAAATGTGATCGATGTGTGCTCTGGTCATTGTGTTCAGGGGGACTCTTCACCGAGCGGAATGCCTGGCCCCAGTCAGGTGGAGATCAGGTTACATCTGAACAGAGCACCTTTTTAAATCCCTCAGTTTACTCATGAGGTCCCCTATCAGCCAAGCCCTCATTGTGTCCCGACTCCTGCTCTAAAGCAGCTCATAACAGGCTGCCCAGTGTGTCTCGTTGCTAGGCTGAGAAGCATAGGGCCACTTTTCACCGATTCTAAGGTCTTTTACACACACACACACACAAATAATACAGCCCCATTGTTGTTTAATTAAAGCTGTTAGAGCTCTGAGGGGTTCACTGGAGCTCTGATTATATCTGGAGGAACACAAACACAGAGTTCATTTAAACATTTACTGAAACAAGCCCTGGACCTGATCTCCCATGCAGAACATGTAATGAGCAAGTTAAAGGGTTCAAAGGAAATTGTCTTCATCCCTCACTACTATAAAAGGGTTTTCCAATGGTAATTCACATGTATTTTGTTAACAATTAGGCAAATGACTGTATCACTGACATGCTATGCAATGAATGAACTGTGTTTTTATTTCCCTTGATGCTTTGACTGAACACCAACTTTTCATGTGATTTTGGAGAATATGGGGGGGGTAGTCAACTAGCTGGATATCTTGGCTATGCATGACATCACAGGAGAACTCCAGTTCCAGGCTGCCCACACAGTAGTTGGTGGAGTGAGGATTCCAGCGCCGGTCTATACATGCTTTGGTGCCATCCAACCAGATTCCTGCAAGTCACCGCAGAGGGTGGGGTTCACCTGGGTTCACCGCTGAGGTGGAACGGCCCCACAACAGAGGCACGGGGGCTGTGTTTAAACGGCTATGACATGCCGACAGACTGCTGACGTACTGTATAACTGTCACGCATACACACGTACGCGTGTACACACACATAAACCTGCACGCAACCACATGCAAGCACACACACAAACGCACGCACAGGGAGGGAACTCCAGTGGAGTGAGTCAGATAGGTGGAACACCTAGAAGGATTTACAATATTGTGCCATAGCTGGTTCATATTCGTTGTATTTTGAAACCCAAAATGAAATCTAGTTCTGTTCTAGATCTATTGCTGGTCATTGAACTTAAACTATGATACTTACAGAAAGAGCAAGCAATTCATAACTATTTCAATTGAGTGTCACCTTGTCCTAGATAGATTTACACAGTTATCAAAACGTCATGCCAGCGTAAGCCTACATGAAACACAGCCCTTATTTTAAGTATTTCTAAAATCCTCTACGGGAAAAAAAATGAATGGTGGAAAAATGATTGGAACCATTTCTCTGTTTGACCGCAAGGTTTTATGGGTATTATGACTCATACTCTGGTACTCTATACAGTCTATTGCTGTGTGCAGGACATTAATCTACATTGAGTTGGGGTGGGAAGAGTACTGAAATAGCCTACTCAGGTAGAAGTAAAATTACTGAAAAAAAAGGACAAGTACTTGGAAAAGCTACTCATTTACAGTAACGATAGTATTTGTAATTTGTTACTTCTTACCTCTGGTTTACAGTATTACATATGAAAAATTATTCAATATTCCACATGTATACTTAAGCTACATTATAAGAGAAAGGGGATACCTAGTCAATTGTACAACTGAATACCTTCAACTGAAGTGTCTTCTGCATTTAACCCAACCACTCTGAATGCTTTAATCGACATCCACGTCTTCAGCGCCGGGGAACAGTGGGTTAACTGCCTTGCTCGGGGGAAGAAATACAGATTTTTTCCCCTTGTCAGCTCTGGGATTTAGTCCAGCAACCCTTCAGTTACTGGCCCAACACTCTAACCACTAGGCTACCTTTCAGACCTCATCAATGCTTGGGTGGGCAGACTTCTTTCCAACTCACTGCACTGGTGGTGGGAAAAATGCTCTCAGAATCATGTCATCTTTAGTATCGGGGGACAAAGACATAACAAGCTTTTAGGGGACAGCCAAAATGGATAAACGTGGATGAACATTTAAGACACTATTTTCATTTCAATATACCTGCCCTCGGTACACTGGTGGTGGGAGAAGCACTCTCAGGAACATGTCATCTTTAGTATCTGGGGGACAATGGCTAAGTTTTAGGGGACAGTCAAAATTGATAAACTGGTGGTGGGATAACGCTCAGGGCCATACAACCTCTAGTATCTTGGCAGTGGGGACAAAAACAAAATGTTAACAAAGATTAGGACTGAATGATGGCTCCGGAGGGGAGGGCTGCCGTCTTATTGGCTCTTAACTAATCGCGTTATTTTATTTGTTTTTCGCGTTGTTAGTAACTTGTTTTGTACATAGTGTTGCTGCTACAGTCTCTTATGACCGAAAAGAGCTTCTGGGCATCAGAACTTCGATTGCTCACCTCAAACTGGACGAAGAGTTATTTTTCAATGAGTCAGACAAGGAGGGATATACTACTACAGACACCCAACCAGGCCCACATCACCCGTGATTTGCCGGAGAAGGAAACAGATTTAGTGGAAAAAGACCAGAGTGCCTTGCGAGGATTAGCTGACAAGTGGCTAATCTGCCATTGCCTTCCTTCCTGCTTGCTAATGTTCAATAGCTGGAAAATAAATGGGACGAGCTGAACGCATGTATATCCTACCAACGGCACATTAAAAACTGTAATATCTTATGTTTAACCGAGTCATGACTGAACGACGACATTAAGAACATAATCTCCATCGGCAGGACAGAACAGCAGCCTCTGGTTAGACACGTGGCAGGGGCCTATGCACATACGTGAACAACAGCTGGTGCATGATATCTAAGGAAGTCTTGAGGTTTTGCTCGCCTGAGGTACATATAGCTGTAGATAACAATCACAATCATAAGCTGTAGATCGCACTATCTGCAGTTGAAG
This sequence comes from Oncorhynchus nerka, assembly GCF_034236695.1. Lineage (NCBI taxonomy): Eukaryota > Metazoa > Chordata > Actinopteri > Salmoniformes > Salmonidae > Oncorhynchus > Oncorhynchus nerka. The sequence continues at coordinate 30,349,968 of NC_088415.1, read as the reverse complement.
TCGGACGTTTACATACACCTTCGCCAAATACATTTAAACTCAGTTTTTCACAATTCCTGACATTTAATACTTGTAAAAATTCCCTGTCTTAAGTCAGTTAGGATCACCACTTAATTTTAAGAATGTGAAATGTCAGAATAATAGTAGAGATAATTATTTATTTCAGCTTTTATTTCTTTCACCACATTCCCAGTGCGTCAGAAGTTTACATACACTCAATTAGTAATTGGTAGCATTGCCTTTAAATTGTTTAACCTGGGTCAAACGTTTAAAAAAATAAAAAATATTAAAATATTTTATTTTTGCATTTTCCAATTAAGAACATTCAAAACAAAAGTGAAAAGATATTAGACAACGATAGGACAAAGTGACAGTAACAGACGAGCGTAACAAAAATAAATTATAATTATAATTATATAAACAAACATACAATAATAAAAAATAAAAAATAATGAGACATTGGATCACCTGCCGTAGGCTACATATTCTACATTACGTGTGAAACATTATGTGAGGATGTTTCACACGTAAGCCGGTCGCATCCGCGCTTCGGTCTCCTTCGGTCTGCAGGTTGTATAACTTTTTCATTACATTTCATTACATTTCATTATAGTACAACGGTCTGATTTGTCTAATCTTAGCAATTTCTTCTTAGCTAGCTACATAGCCGTCGTTGTATCAAAGATAATTGCGTAATTATCGTATTTCGTCGTCCTCCTATCTGCCCAACACGTTCACCGTCTACCGTAGCACTGTAGTAACTATCACACTCAACTGAACGACTTGATTAGTGTAGTGTTAGCTAGCTACATAGTTGTCTTTGCTGTCTTCGTATCCAAGATAATTGTGTAGTTTAGAGTGTGTAGTCTTAGAGTGATTATCTTAATTTACCGAGGTTAGCTAGCCAGCTATTTTGTCGTCCTTAACGTAGGAGACACTCCTAGCTAGCCAACAGCCAGCCAACGTCTACTGAATAGAACTTTCGCATTCCGGTCGCATTCCGCTTCGCTCCACAGGTAGTATCACATTTCATTTCATTACAGTCCCAACGGTGTGATTTGTTTGATCGTAGCTAGCTACATAGCTAGCTACATAGCCGTCTTTGTTTCAAAGATTATATAATTGTGTAGTCTAGAGCGATTTTCTAGGTTAGCTAGCCAGCTATTGTCGTTCTCCTAACGCAACGTAACGTAACCAACACTGCTAGCTAGCCAGCTAGCCCCCGAATAGCAGCATTGTAGAAACTTCACACTCAACGGAACGACTTGATTAGGGTAGTGTCAACAACGCAGCTAGCCTACCTCAGCAGTACTGTATCATTTTAATCATTTTAGTCAATTAGATTCTTGCTACGTAAGCTTAACTTTCTGAACATTCGAGACGTGTAGTCCACTTGTCATTCCAATCTCCTCTGCATTAGCGTAGCCTCTTCTCTAGCCTGTCAACTATGTGTCTGTCTATCCCTGTTCTCTCCTCTCTGCACAGACCATACAAACGCTCCACACCGCATGGCCGCGGCCACCTAATCTGGTGGTCCCAGCGCGCACGACCCACGTGGAGTTCAGGTCTCCGGTAGCCTCTGGAACTGCCGATCTGCGGCCAACAAGGCAGAGTTCATCTCAGCCTATGCCTCCCTCCAGTCCCTCGACTTCTTGGCACTGACGGAAACATGGATCACCACAGACAACACCGCTACTCCTACTGCTCTCTCTTCGTCCGCCCACGTGCTCTCGCACACCCGAGAGCTTCTGGTCAGCGGGGTGGTGGCACCGGGATCCTCATCTCTCCCAAGTGGTCATTCTCTCTTTCTCCCCTTACCCATCTGTCTATCGCCTCCTTTGAATTCCATGCTGTCACAGTTACCAGCCCTTTCAAGCTTAACATCCTTATCATTTATCGCCCTCCAGGTTCCCTCGGAGAGTTCATCAATGAGCTTGATGCCTTGATAAGCTCCTTTCCTGAGGACGGCTCACCTCTCACAGTTCTGGGCGACTTTAACCTCTTCAGTCGACCCTCTACTTTTTGAACATTTTGTTAAAAATCGCGCAACATTTCAGCGCCCTGCTACTCATGCCAGGAATATAGTACGTTCATATGGTTAGAATGTGTGGATAGGAAACCCTCGGACGTTTTTAAAACTGGTTAAATCACGACTGTGGCTATTACATAACGTGCGTTACATCGGAAAGCGCAGGAAAACCTGATCACAGAAAATGGAAATAAATATCCTTGCGCCACTTCCAGCAATTGTTAACAGTGAGCCGAATTAGATAAGACCGAGCATTCAACTCCCACAGCATCCCCATGTTGTCTAGAGTCTTGTGAATTGAATCATCTTTGATTCTTGGTTGAACCGAAAGAGGGCACGACTTACCTCCGGTCTCCGCCCAGATCATTCCGGAAGAGCTCTCTCCTGAAATTTTTTCCAAGACGACAGCTAATGATATTTACATCGCCTACGGATGATTTTTATCGCTTATTAACGTTTACTAATACCTAAAGTAGCATTACAAACGTATTTGAAGTGTTTTGTGAAAGTTTATCGTCTACTTTTTGAATTTTAAAAAATGACGTTACGTTGTGAAATCGCTGTTTTTCGTTTATCACACAGTCTACATATAACGATATCTTGGCTTTATATGGCCCGATTTAATCGAAATAAAGACCCAATAGTGTTTATGGGACATCTAGGAGTGCCAACAAAGAAGATGGTGAAAGGTAATGACTGTTTTCTATTTTATTGTGCGGTTTGTGTAACGCCGAAATGCTAATTATTTTGTTTACGTCCCCTGCTGTGCTTTTCTGTTGTAGTGTATTGGTGCATGCTATCAGATAATAGCTTCTCATGCTGTCACCGAAAAGCATTTTAAAAATCTGACTTGTTGCCTGGATTCACAACGAGTGTAGCTTTAATTTGATACCCTGCATGTGTATTTTAATGAACTTTTGAGTTTTAACTAATACTATTAGCATTTAGCGTAGCGCATTTGCATTTCCAGAGCTCTAGTTGGGACGCAAGCGTCCCAAGTAGAGGCAAGAGGTTAACCTCCCCACGTCTACCTTTGACTCATTCCTCTCTGCCTCCTTCTTTCCACTCCTCTCCTCTTTTGACCTCACCCTCTCACCTTCCCCCCCTACTCACAAGGCAGGCAATACGCTCGACCTCATCTTTACTAGATGCTGTTCTTCCACTAACCTCATTGCAACTCCCCTCCAAGTCTCCGACCACTACCTTGTATCCTTTTCCCTCTCGCTCTCATCCAACACTTCCCACACTGCCCCTACTCGGATGGTATCGTGCCGTCCCAACCTTCGCTCTCTCTCCCCCGCTACTCTCTCCTCTTCCATCCTATCATCTCTTCCCTCTGCTCAAACCTTCTCCAACCTATCTCCTGATTCTGCCTCCTCAACCCTCCTCTCCTCCCTTTCTGCATCCTTTGACTCTCTATGTCCCCTATCCTCCAGGCCGGCTCGGTCCTCCCCTCCCGCTCCGTGGCTCGGCGACTCATTGCGAGCTCACAGAACAGGGCTCCGGGCAGCCGAGCGGAAATGGAGGAAAACTCGCCTCCCTGCGGACCTGGCATCCTTTCACTCCCTCCTCTCTACATTTTCCTCCTCTGTCTCTGCTGCTAAAGCCACTTTCTACCACTCTAAATTCCAAGCATCTGCCTCTAACCCTAGGAAGCTCTTTGCCACCTTCTCCTCCCTCTTGAATCCTCCTCCCCCTCCCCCCTCCTCCCTCTCTGCAGATGACTTCGTCAACCATTTTGAAAAGAAGGTCGACGACATCCGATCCTCGTTTGCTAAGTCAAACGACACCGCTGGTTCTGCTCACACTGCCCTACCCTGTGCTCTGACCTCTTTCTCCCCTCTCTCTCCAGATGACATCTCGCGTCTTGTGACGGCCGGCCGCCCAACAACCTGCCCGCTTGACCCTATCCCCTCCTCTCTTCTCCAGACCATCTCCGGTGACCTTCTCCCTTACCTCACCTCGCTCATCAACTCATCCCTGACCGCTGGCTACGTCCCTCCCGTCTTCAAGAGAGCGAGAGTTGCACCCCTTCTGAAAAAACCTACACTCGATCCCTCCGATGTCAACAACTACAGACCAGTATCCCTTCTTTCTTTTCTCTTTTCTCCAAAGGGATACAACTATTAACTTCCGATAGCCACATTGCAACTGGCAGGGAGGAATCCAATTTCCATTTCAAGGCAATGCATTTCTTGGCAATCGCTAGCAATATTTCTGTTAGCTTTATAGTATGGCTTTGCCTAAGATTGGTGTTAGTAAAGTTACCCAGTAGACAGACCTCCGGGTCTAAAGGGAATGCAACCCCGTGAATTGAGGATATGGTATCGCATACCCCCTGCCAGAAACCGTGTAGTTTTGAACACTGCCAAGTGGAATGGAGGAATGTTCCTTCATCTGAGCCACATCTAAAACATAGGGAGGAGATATCTGGGTTGAACTTGTGCAGTCTAGATGGGGTGATATAGAGCTGATGGAGGAAATTAAACTGGATCAGTCTGTATCTGGAGTTCAATGTGGATGTAACACCATCCCTGCATAGGTCACTCCATAGATCCTCATCAAGATCAATACCCAGATCTTTCTCCCATCTAAGTCGGGGTTTATCTAGCCCAGGCAGTGTTAGTCCTGACATAAGAGCATTGTAAACACGGGAAATGGTCTTGAACAGTGGTTGGTCTGCGTGGCAGAGTTGTTCAATAGGTGACATCTTAGGTAGGTTCCATTGTCCCTTGAGAGTCACCCTAATAAAGTTTCGTAGCTGTAGGTAGCTAAAGAAGTCCCTGTTAGGCAAGTGGTATTTCTGTTTCAGCTAAACAAAAGACATAAGAACTCCCTCCTCGTAACAATGTTTCAGAAGAGTGATCCCCTTATCAGACTATGGTCTAAAGTTACTATCCTGGAAAAACATAGGGATCAATCTATTGTTCCATAAAGGGGTTTTAGGGGAAAGGAATCCCCCTTGTCCGAACAGCTCATGCAGTTTGCACCATGCCAGGACAGAATGTATGATTAAAGGGTTGTCTGTGATGGTTTTTATAGATTTTCTGTCCCATTTGTAAAACAAATCTGCCCCAGTGTCATCATTTACCTCAAGCTTTTCAATGTTCAACCATGAGGGAGAGGGACCATTGTCAAACCTCTGAGCCAGAAACCTAGACTGTGCAGCCCAGTAGTACATTCTAAAATTGGGGAGGTTTAAGCCCCCTTGACTGTAATCAAGGGTCAGTTTATCCAGGCCAACCCTAGGGGTTTTGCCGTGCCAGATAAACCGTCTGGTCAGCTTGTCGAGAGAGGAAGGGTCAAACGTTTCTGCTAGCCTTCCACAAGCTTCCCACAATAAGTTGGGTGAATTTTGGCCCATTCCTCCTGACAGAGCTGGTGTAACTGAGTCAGGTGTGTAGGCCTCCTTGCTCGCACACGCTTTTTCAGTTCTGCCCACAAAGTTGCTATAGGATTGAGGCCAGGGTTTTGCGATGGCCACTCCAATACCTAGACTTTGTTAGAAGTATGCTTGGGGTCACTGTCCATTTGGAAGACTCATTTGTGACCAAGCTGTAACTTCCTGACTGATGTCTTGAGATGTTGCTTCAATATATCCACGTAATTTTCACTCCACATGATGCCATCTATTTTGGAAGTGCACCAGTCCCTCCTGCAGCAAAGCACCCCCACAACATGATGCTGCCACCCCCGTGCCTCACGGTTGGGATGAAGTTCTTCAGCTTGCAAGCCTCCCCCTTTTTCCTCCAAACATAACAAATTCTCATTATGGCCAAACAGTTCTATTTTTGTTTCATCAGACAGAGGACATTTCTCAAAAAAGTATGATCTTTGTCCACATGTGCAGTTGCAAACCGTAGTCTGGCTTTTGTATGGCAGTTTTGGAGCAGTGGCTTCTTCCTTGCTGAGCCGCCTTTCAGGTTATGTCGATATAGGACTTGTTTTACTGTGGATATAGATACTTTTGTACCTGTTTCTTCCAGCATCTTCCCAAGGTCCTTTGCTGTTGTTCTGGGATTGAATTGCACTTTTCGCATCAAACTACATTAATCTCTAGGAGACAGAACCTGTCTCCTTCCTGAGTGGTATGACGGCTGCGTGGTCCCATGGTGTTTATACTTGCGTACTGTTGTTTGTACAGATGAACGTGGTACCTTCAGGTGTTTGGAAATTGCTCCCAAGGATGAACCAGACTTGTGGAGATCTACAATTTTATTTTGAAGGTCTTGGCTGATTTCTTTTGATTTTCCCATGATGTCAAGCAAAGAGGCATGGAGTTTGAAGGTAGGCATCGAAATACATTCACAGGTACACCTCCAATTGACTCAAATTATGTCAATTAGTCTATCAGAACCTTCTAAAACCATGATATCATTTTCTGGAATTTTCCAAGCTGTTTAAAGCCACAGTCAACTTAGTGTATGTAAACTTCTGACCCACTGGAATTGTGATGCAGTGAATTATAAGTGATGCAGTGAATTATAATCTGTCTGTAAACAATTGTTGGAAAGATTACTTGTGTCATGCACAAAGTAGATGTCCTATCCGACTTGCCAAAACGATAGTTTGTTAACAAGACATTTGTGGAGTGGTTGAAAAACATGTTTTAATGACTCCAACCTAAGTGTATGTAAACTTCCCACTTCAACTGTATCTAGAGAGTTATCTATATTTCTCGTAGCTGTCTACATACCACCACAGACCGATGCTGGCGCTAAAACGGCACTCAGTGAGCTGTATACCACCATAAGCTGTAATGGCTCTAGTTTGTAGAATGACCAGACCAAAGCGTAGTGTGGAAAGTGTTCATGATTCTTTTATTTCAAAAAACACTCAAACAAAATAACAAATGTGAAAACGAAAGCACACAGTTCTGTCAGGGAGAAAACTAAACAGAAAACAAGATCCCACAAAACCCAAAAGGAAAATGACAACTTATATATGATCCCCAATCAGAGACAACGATAGACAGCTTCCTCTGATTGGGAAACACACACGGCCAAAAACAAAGAAATAGAAAACATAGACTTTCCCACCCAAGTCACACCCTGACCTAACCAAACATAGAAAATAATAAGGAACTCAAAGGTCAGGGCGTGACACTACCATCCCATCAAAGGTGCAGACTCCGGCCGCAAACCTGAACCTATAGGGGAGGGTCCGGGTGGGTATCTACTCTCGGTGGAGGCTCCGGTGCGGGACGCAGACCCCGCTACGCTTGAGGCTCCCCCCACTTCGGTGGCTCCTCTGGTGCAGGGATCGTTGCCGGGACCTCCGGACCATAGATCGTTGTCGGGGACTCCAGGCTAGGAACCCCCCCTGTAAGCTCCGGACTGGAGACCTTCGCTGGAGGCTCCGGACTGGGAACCGTCGCTGCAGGCTCCGGACTGGGAACCGACGCTGGAGGCTCCGGACTGGGGACCATCGCTGGAGGCTCCGGACTGGGGACCGTCACTGGAGGCTCCTTTCCCTGGATCACCACCGCAGGCTTCGTGCCATGGATCATCACTGCAGGCTCCGGGCCATGGATCATCACTGGAGGCTTCATACGCGGAGCCGGAACAGGTCTCACCGGACTGAGGAGACGTACTGGAAGCCTGGCACGTGGAGCTGCCACAACGTGTCCTGGCTGGATATCCACTTTAGCTCGGTGAGTGTGGAGAGCTGGCACAGGACGCACTAGGCTATGAAGGCGCACTGGAGGCATAGTGCGTAGAGCCGGTGCAGGATATACTGGGCTGTGGAGGCGCACTGGAGTTCTGGAGCGTAGAGCTGGCACAACGCGCATGGCAAGTGCGGGGGGGTTGTGCTGGCGAACTGGGGATACCGTGTGTAGAGCTGGTGCAGCCGAAGTAGCACGGCAACTTCGGGGAGCTGGAAAAGTGCGCACCGGGCTGTGAATGCGCACTGGAGATACCGTGCGCATCCCCATAACACGGTGCCTGACCTGTCACACGCTCCCCACAGTAAGCACGGGGAGTTGGCTCAGGTCTAAACCCTGACTCTGCCAATCTCCCCGTGTGCCACCCCCTCAATTATTTGGGGGAGCTGCCCCTTGGGCTTCCGTCTTTGCCGTGACTCCTGGTCTCGTCGCCGTTCCTCCCTCGCTGCTTCCGCCTGTTTCCACGGCAGGCTCTCATGCCCTGCCACCTCCTCCCATGTCCATCATGTCTTCCACTCCGGGGCACGCTGCTTGGTCCGTTGGTGGTGGGATCTTCTGTTAAGGCTCTCGTTTGACCGGACCATGTTCATGATTGTTTTATTTCAAAAAACACTCAAACAAATTAACAAACGTGAAAACGAAAGCGCACATTTCTGTCAGACAGAAACACTAAACAGAAAACAAGATCCCACAAAACCCAAAAGGAAAATTACAATTTATATATGATCCCCAATCAGAGACAACGATAGACAGCTGCCTCTGATTGGTAAACAGACACGGCCAAAAACAAAGAAATAGAAAACATAGACTTGGGTCATGGCGTGACATAAGCAAACAGGGAAATGCTCATCCAGAGGCAGAGCTCCTAGTGGCCGGGGACTTTAATGCAGGGAAATTTAAATCAGTTTTACCTCATTTCTATCAGCATGTTAAATGTGCAACCAAAGGAAGAAAAAAATCAAGACCACCTTTACTCCACACACAGAGACGCATACAAAGCTCTCCCTCGCCCTCCATTTGGCAATTCTGACCATAATTCCCTCCTCCTGATTCCAACTTACAAGCTAAAATTAAAGCAGGAAACACCAATGACTCAGTCTAAAAAAGTGGTTAGATGAAGCAGATGTTAAACTACAGGACTGCTTTGCTAGCACATACTGGAATATGTTCCGGGATTCTTCCGATGGCATTGAGGAGTACACCACATCAGTCAGCGGCTTTATCAGTAAGTGCATCGAGGACGTCATCCCCACAGTGACTGTACGTACATACCCCAACCAGAAGCCATGGATTACAGGCAAAATTCGCACTGAGCTAAAGGGTAGAGCTGCCGCTTTCAAGGAGCAGGACTCTAACCTGGAAGCTTATAAGAAATCTGCTATGCCCTCCGACAAACCATCAAACAGGCAAAGCGTCAATACAGGACTAAGATTGAATCATACTACACCGGCTTCAACGCTCGTCGGATGTGGCAGGGCTTGCAAACTATTACAGTCTACAAAGGGAAGCACAGCCGAGAGCTGCCCAGTGACACAAGCCTACCAGACGAGCTAAATAACTTCTGTGCTTGCTTCGAGGCAAGTAACACTGAAACATGCATGAGACCATCAACTGCTCCGGATGACTGTGATCACGCTCTCCGCATCCGATGTGAGTAAGACCTTCAAATAGGACAACATTCACAAGGTCGCAGGGCCAGACGGATTACAAGGACGTGTACAGCATGCGCTGACCAACTGGAAAGTGTCTTCACTGACATTTTCAGCCTCTGAGTCTGTAATACCAACATGTTTAAAGCAGACCACCATAGCCCTGTACAGCACTTTGAGATATCAGCTGATGTACGAAGGGCTATATAAATAAATGTGATTTGATTTGATTTGATAGCCCCTGTGCCCAAGAACACTAAGGTAACCTGCCTAAATAACTACTGACCCATAGCACTCACGTCTGTAGCCATGAAATGCTTTGAAAGGCTGGTCATGGCTCACATCAACACCATCATCCCAGAAACCCTAGACCCACTGCAATTTGCATACCACACCAACAGATCCACAGATGATGCAATCTCTACTGCACTCCACACTGCCCTTTCACACCTGGACAAAAGGAACACCTATGTGAGAATGCTATTCATTGACTACAGCTCAGCATATAGCGCCGCTGTTGCTATTTACTGCTGCTCTTTCATTATTTGTTATTCTTATCTCTTACTTTTTTGGGGAGGGGGGGGGATTTTCATAAAACTACATTGTTGGACAAGGGTTTGTAAGTAAGTACTTCACTGTCAACACAGTCGCTACAGTCCCATTAGTTTTCTTTGCAGCCTCGTTTGAATGTCGCGGTTGCGCACATTTGTACGGAATGGCGTGAGTTTACGTTAGTTTTAGCAAGCTAGCTAAGCCAAGTTATCTACCTGATGTGAAACAATTCACCACACAGTAATGTTAATGTTAGGCTTACAGAAGACAAGCTTTCTACATGCACTGACATAGCTAGCTAGCTCGCAAAACTTCAACACAAATCTGAAATGTTTGCTATCACACGCAACACAGGAAAATAGCTTGCTAGCTAGTTAGCCAGCTAAGTTAGCAAATGTTAGCTAAGTAGCTACCTAATGCTCGAGCTAGCATGCACGGGGATGTTTGCTAGTTAGCTTGCTAGCTAAGATTATCTAAAATTGCCAATGACTGAGATAATATGTAATTATGATAGCTAGGTCATTTATTCCTGAATTAATAATTAGTAATGTTAGCTAGCTAGCTTTTTACTCACTTGTTACACAGCTGCAAAAATCCTCATTCAGGAGCTTGCCGGATCACTTTGATCTTCTGGATTTGGCAGGAGAATTAACACACCCGCTGGGTCTAATGATCTCAATAACTCTACATCAATAACACAGCATTAACAACCCAACCCTGCTCTTTTTAAAGAAAACAACTCAACTAAGTGACCCAATACCTGAAACAGTCAGAGATCACCAAGCGCAACATAGCTTCTGCGTGCATATCAGCTAGAAAGATGTGTCGGCATCGAGTAATTGTCTCTAGTCCCCTCCCAGTTAGGGGGAGTGATGAGCTCTACAGCAGAGTCTCACAACTCAATCGCTGGTTGAAAACTGTTTTCTGCCCCTCCCAAAAGATAGAATTTGTAGATAATTGGCCCTCTTTCCTGACCTGCTGAGGAGTGATGGACTCCATCCTAGCTGGAGGGGTGCTCTCATCTTATCTACCAACATAGACAGGGCTCTAACTCCTCTAGCTCCACAATGAAATAGGGTGCAGGCCAGGCAGCAGGCTGTTAGCCAGCCTGCCAGCATAGTGGAGTCTGCCACTAGCACAGTCAGTGTAGTCAGCTCAGCTTTCACCATTGAGACCGTGTCTGTGCCTCGACCTAGGTTGGGCAAAACTAAACATGGCGGTGTTCGCCTTAGCAATCTCACTAGGATAAAGACCACCTCCATTCCTGTCATTACTGAAAGAGATCATGATACCTCACATCTCAAAATAGGGCTACTTAATGTTAGATCCCTTACTTCAAAGGCAATTACAGTCAATGAACTAATCACTGATCATAATCTTGATGTGATTGGCCTGACTGAAACATGGCTTAAGCCTGATGAATTTACTGTTTTAAATGAGGCCTCACCTCCTGGCTACACTAGTGACCATATCCCCCGTGCATCCCGCAAAGGCGGAGGTGTTGCTAACATTTACGATAGCAAATTTCAATTTACAAAAAAAAAAAAATGACGTTTTTGTCTTTTGAGCTTCTAGTCATGAAATCTATGCAGCCTACTCAATCACTTTTTATAGCTACTGTTTACAGGCCTCCTGGGCCATATACAGTGTTTCTCACTGAGTTCCCTGAATTCCTATCGGACCTTGTAGTCATAGCAGATAATATTCTAATCTTTGGTGACTTTAATATTCACATGGAAAAGTCCACAGACCCACTCCAAAAGGCTTTCGGAGCCATCATCGACTCAGTGGGTTTTGTCCAACATGTCTCTGGACCCACTCACTGTCACAGTCATACGCTGGACCTAGTTTTGTCCCATGGAATAAATGTTGTGGATCTTAATGTTTTTCCTCATAATCCTGGACTATCGGACCATCATTTTATTACGTTTGCAATTGCAACAAATAATCTGCTCAGACCCCAACCAAGGAACATCAAAAGTCGTGCTATAAATTCACAGACAACACAAAGATTCCTTGATGTCCTTCCAGATTCCATCTGTCTACCCAAGGACGCCATAGGACAAAAATCAGTTAACCACCTAACTGAGGATCTCAATTTAACCTTGCGCAATACCCTAGATGCAGTTGCACCCCTAAAAACTAAAAACATTTCTCATAAGAAACTAGCTCCCTGGTACACAGAAAATACCAGAGCTCTGAAGCAAGCTTCCAGAAAATTGGAACGGAAATGGCGCCACAGCAAACTGGAAGTCTTCCAACTAGCTTGGAAAGACGGTACCGTGCAGTACTGAAGAGCCCTTACTGCTGCTCGATCATCCTATTTTTCTAACTTAATTGAGGAAAATAAGAACAATCCGAAATTCCTTTTTGATACTGTCGCAAAGCTAACTAAAAAGCAGCATTCTCCAAGAGAGGATGACTTTCACTTTAGCAGTGATAAATTCATGAACTTCTTTGAGGAAAAGATTATGATTATTAGAAAGCAAATTACGGACGCCTCTTTAAACCTGCGTATTCCTCCAAACCTCAGTTGTCCTGAGTCTGCACAACTCTGCCAGGACCTAGGATCAAGAGAGACGCTCAAGTGTTTTAGTACTATATCTCTTGACACAATGATGAAAATAATCATGGCCTCTAAACCTTCAAGCTGCATACTGGACCCTATTCCAACTAAACTACTGAAAGAGCTGCTTCCTGTGCTTGGCCCTCCTACGTTGAACATAATAAACGGCTCTCTATCCACCGGATGTGTACCAAACTCACTAAAAGTGGCAGTAATAAAGCCTCTCTTGAAAAAGCCAAACCTTGACCCAGAAAATATAAAAAACTATCGGCCTATATCGAATCTTCCATTCCTCTCAAAAATTTTAGAGCAGGCTGTTGCGCAGCAACTCACTGCCTTCCTGAAGACAAACAATGTATACGAAATGCTTCAGTCTGGTTTTAGACCCCATCATAGCACTGAGACGGCACTTGTGAAGGTGGTAAATGACATTTTAACGGCATCGTACCGAGGCTCTGCATCTGTCCTCGTGCTCCTAGACCTTAGTGCTGCTTTTGATACCATCGATCACCACATTCTTTTGGAGAGATTGGAAACCCAAATTGGTCTACACGGACATGTTCTGGCCTGGTTTAGATCTTATCTGTCGGAAAGATATCAGTTTGTCTCTGTGAATGGTTTGTCCTCTGACAAATCAACTGTAAATTTCGGTGTTCCTCAAGGTTCCGTTTTAGGACCACTATTGTTTTCACTATATATTTTACCTCTTGGGGATGTTATTCGAAAACATAATGTTAACTTTCACTGCTATGCGGATGACACACAGCTGTACATTTCAATGAAACATGGTGAAGCCCCAAAATTGCCCTCGCTAGAAGCATGTGTTTCAGACATAAGGAAGTGGATGGCTGCAAACTTTCTACTATTAAACTCAGACAAAACAGAGATGCTTGTTCTAGGTCCCAAGAAACAAAGAGATCTTCTGTTGAATCTGACAATTAATCTTAATGGTTGTACAGTCGTCTCAAATAAAACTGTGAAGGACCTCGGCGTTACTCTGGACCCTGATCTCTCTTTTGAAGAACATATCAAGACCATTTCAAGGACAGCTTTTTTCCATCTACGTAACATTGCAAAAATCAGAAACTTTCTGTCCAAAAATGATGCAGAAAAATTAATCCATGCTTTTGTCACTTCTAGGTTAGACTACTGCAATGCTCTACTTTCCGGCTACCCGGATAAAGCACTGAATAAACTTCAGTTAGTGCTGAATACGGCTGCTAGAATCCTGACTAGAACCAAAAAATTTGATCATATTACTCCAGTGCTAGCCTCTCTAAACTGGCTTCCTGTCAAAGCAAGGGCTGATTTCAAAGTTTTACTGCTAACCTACAAAGCATTACATGGGCTTGCTCCTACCTATCTCTCTGATTTGGTCCTGCCGTACATACCTACACGTACGCTACGGTCACAAGACGCAGGCCTCCTAATTGTCCCTAGAATTTCTAAGCAAACAGCTGGAGGCAGGGCTTTCTCCTATAGAGCTCTATTTTTATGGAACGGTCTGCCTACCCATGTCAGAGACGCAAACTTGGTCTCAACCTTTAAGTCTTTACTGAAGACTCATCTCTTCAGTGGGTCATATGATTGAGTGTAGTCTGGCCCAGGAGTGGGAAGGTGAACGGAAAGGCTCTGGAGCAATGAACCGCCCTTGCTGTCTCTGCCTGGCCGGTTCCCCTCTTTCCACTGGGATTCTCTGCCTCTAACCCTATTACAGGGGCTGAGTCACTGGCTTACTGGGGCTCTCTCATGCCGTCCCTGGAGGGGGTGCGTCACCTGAGTGGGTTGATTCACTGTTGTGGTCATCCTGTCTGGGTTGGCGCCCCCCCCCCCCCCCCCTTGGGTTGGCGAGATCTTTGTGGGCTATACTCAGCCTTGTCTCAGGATGGTAAGTTGGTGGTTGAGATATCCCTCTAGTGGTGTGGGGGCTGTACTTTGGCAAAGTGGGTGGGGTTATATCCTTCCTGTTTGGCCCTGTCCGGGGGTGTCCTCGGATGGGGCCACAGTGTCTCCTGACCCCTCCTGTCTCAGCCTCCAGTATTTATGCTGCAGTAGTTTATGTGTCGGGGGGGCTAGGGTCAGTTTGTTATATCTGGAGTACTTCTCCTGTCCTATTCGGTGTCCTGTGTGAATCTAAGTGTGCGTTCTCTAATTCTCTCCTTCTCTCTTTCTTTCTCTCTCTCGGAGGACCTGAGCCCTAGGACCATGCCCCAGGACTACCTGACATGATGACTTCTTGCTATCCCCAGTCCACCTGGCCATGCTGCTGCTCCAGTTTCAACTGACCTGAGCCCTAGGACCATGCCCCAGGAATACCTGACATGATGACTCATTGCTGTCCCCAGTCCACCTGACTGTGCTGCTGCTCCAGACCTGAGCCCTAGGACCGTGCCCCAGGAATACCTGACATGATGACTCATTGCTGTCCCCAGTCCACCTGACCATGCTGCTGCTCCAGTTTCAACTGTTCTGCCTTATTATTATTCGACCATGCTGGTCATTTATGAACATTTGAACATCTTGGCCATGTTCTGTTATAATCTCCACCCGGCACAGCCAGAAGAGGACTGGCCACCCCACATAGCCTGGTTCCTCTCTAGGTTTCTTCCTAGGTTTTGGCCTTTCTAGGGAGTTTTTCCTAGCCACCGTGCTTCTACACCTGCATTGCTTGCTGTTTGGGGTTTTAGGCTGGGTTTCTGTACAGCACTTTGAGATATCAGCTGATGTACGAAGGGCTATATAAATAAATTTGATTTTGATTTGATTTGAACCAAGTAGTTGGGTCATCCAAACAACCCAGCATTTTTTGAGTGTACGAAAGGTTGCTAGATTGAATCTCTGAGCTGCCAATGTAAAATCTATTGTTCTGACCCTGAACAAGGTAGTTAACCCACTGTTCCTAGGCCGTCATTGTAAATAATAATTTGTTCTTAACTGACTTGCATGGTTAAATTTAAAAAATGAAAAGCATGAGAACACACTTACTCCCAGAGCCCCCCTTGCCACTGTAATTCTGTAAGGATTTCATGAATGGTTTGAGACTGTAATTGAAAAAGGCCTTTCTTTACAACTTAACTCCTTCCCTTCCTCTATAACACCTCAACAAGGAGGATCCCTCCAAATAATGGGTTGTGTAGATGTAACAGTATAACTTTAGTCCGTCCCCTCGCACCTACCCGGGCTCGAACCAGGGACCCTCTGCACACACAGACAACTGACACCCACGAAGCAATGTTACCCATCACTCCACAAAAGCCGCTGCCCTTGCAGAGCAAGGGGAACAACTACTTCAGGTCTCAGAGCGAGTGACGTAACCGATTGAAACGCTATTAGCACGCACCATGGCTAACTAGCTCGCCATTTCACACCAGTTACACTCACCCCCCTTTTGACCTCCTCCTTTTCTGCAGCAACCAGTGATCCGGGTCAACAGCATCAATGTAACAGTATAGCTCTCCTCACCCCTACCTGGGCTCGAACCAGGGACCCTCTGCACACATCAACAACTGACACCAACGAAGCATCGTTACCCATCGTGCCACAAAAGCCAGGGCCCTTGCAGAGCAGGGGGAACAACTCCTTCAGGTCTCAGTGCGAGTGACGTCACCGATTTAAACACTATTAGCGCGCACCACTGCTAACTAGCTAGCCATTTCACATCAGTTACATAGAGACAATGACTAAAGGGTGCACTACAAATGCCTATTACTTCCTGGTGAAGGAAGCAGTTGGGATGTTATGGAAATGGGCAAATATCCACATACACACACCTTCCACTGTCTCCAGCCAGTGACATGCATGCGCACACATATACTCACTCACTAATGGCAGATGGCGAGCCAAGGGATCGACAAGGCTGTATTTCAAACCTGTTATCCTTGTCCACCCATGCAGCACTTTGCACAGACTGTCTATCAGATGGCGGTTCTTTATTAAGGTGTGGCTGATATTGGCTGAACACTAATGAAACAGAAAGCACTTTTACACAAGTATATGGGAGGGTTCCATGTAAGAATTAGTGCTTAGAGTGTCTTTAATGTTCCACCAAGCACTGACAAAAGACTGTCTTATTAAAGAGATTTGTGGTCTTCTGAACTTAAATGTAGTACTTGCATACAGTTGAAGTCGGAAGTTTACATACACTTAGGTTGGAGTCATTAAAACTCGTTTTTCAACCACTCCACAAATTTCTTGTTAACAAACTATAGTTTTGGCACATCAGTTAGGTAATCTACTTTTTGCATGACACAAATAATATTTCCAACAATTGTTTACGGAAAGATTATTTCCCTTATAATTCACTGTATCACAATTCCAGTAGGTCAGACGTTTACATACACTAAGTTGACTGTGCCTTTAAACAGCTTGGAAAATTCCTGAAAATTATGTAATGGCTTTAGAAGCTTCTGATAGGCTAATTGACATCATTGGAGTCAATTGGAGGTGTACCTGTGGGTGTATTGTAAGGCCTACCTTCAAACTCAGTGCCTCAATACTTGATATCATGGGAAAATCAAAAGAAATCAGCCCCCAAAAATTGTAGACCTCCACAAGTCTGGTTCATCATTGGGAGCAATTTCCTAAAGCCTGAAGGTACCACGTTCATCTGTACAAACAATAGTACACAAGTATAACCACCATGGCACCACGCAACTGTCATGCCGCTCAGGAAGGAGACAGGTTCTGTCTCCTAGAGATGAACGTACTTTGGTGCGAAAAGTGCAAATCAATCCCGGAACAACAGCAAAGGACCTTGTGAAGATGATGGAGGAAACAAGTTCAAAAGTATCTATATCCACAGTAAAACGAGTCCTATATCGACATAACCTGAAAGGCCGCTCAGCAAGAAAGAAGCCACTGCTCCAAAACCGCCATAAAAAAGCCAGACTACGGTTTGCAACTGCACATGGTGAAAAATATCATTATTTTTGGAGAAATGTCCTCTGGTCTGATGAAACAAAAATAGAACTGTTTGGCCATAATGACCATCGTTATGTTTGGAGGAAAAAGGGGGAGGCTTGCAACCTGAAGAACACCGTCCCAACCGTGAAGCACGGGGGTGGCAGCATCATGTTGTGGGTGTGCTTTGCTGCAGGAGTGACTGGTGCACATGAGGTAAGACAATTATGTGGATATATTGAAGCAACATCACAAATCAGTCAGGAAGTTAAAGCTTGGTCACAAATGGGTCTTCCAAATGGACAATGACACCAAGCTTACTTCTAAAGTTGTGGCAACTTGGCTTAAGAACAACAAAGTCAAGGTATTGGAGTGTCCTGACCTCAATCCTATAGCAAATATGTGGGCAGAACTGAAAAAGCATGTGTGAGCAAAGAGGCCTACACACCTGACTCAGTTACACCAGCTCTGTCAGGAGGAATGGGCCAAAATTCACCAAATTTATTGTGGGAAGCTTGTGGAAGGCTAGCAGAAACATTTGACCCAAGTTCAACAATTTAAAGGCAATGCTACCAAATACTAATTGAGTGTATGTAAACTTCTGATGCACTGGGAATGTGCTGAAAGAAATCAAATCTGAAATAAATAATTCTCTCTACTATTATTCTGACATTCAACATTCTTAAAATAAAGTTGTGATTCTAACTGACCTAAGACAGGGAATTTTTACTAGGATTAAATGTCAGGAATTGTGGAAAAACTGAGTTTAAATGTACTTGGCTAAGGTGTACGTAAACTTCCGACTTCAACTGTATATATGGAAAATGTATTGGTGTATTTTTGGCCATTACTCGCTTTGGCCATTATTTGCCAACATTTATACTCACAATTGTAAAAAAAAAAAATTCATGGGTCGTTCCACCAATTCAGTACGTTTGATTGCGCCTTATTTGAACATTCTGTCATAAAGAGCACGTTTAACTTAATAAAAAACATTTTTTCCCATTTCAAGAAATTACTACAGTAAGTGCCTATTAAGTGCCAAATAAAGTAACAGCAACAGAGGTGATTTCATCATAAATCAGCCATAAATCCCCTTGAGACAGGGGGACTAGGAGCTTATTGTGCGCTGTTAACCCCAAGGCATTTTTAACTCAAATACTGTTAGTAAGTTGTACTCAAAGTCATTATTACTTCAAATGTTTATGTGGCACTGACTCAAAACTAATTGAGAAGTCGCACAAACTAATATTTTAAAAAGATATAACAAATCAACTTTTTTCCTATTATGCTATACTGCAGGTAGATTTTTTGGCAGTGTGCGTGTATTCATGGATGCCAAGGGTAGCCAGGATTCCCCCCAAAATTGACCAATCATTTTATTAATTTTGTAATCTTTCATCTTTCAGTGTTTGTCTAGATCAGTATGGAAGAACTTGATAGCCTTGTACAGAGCCTCGACGTCAACCCCATCGAACACAATTGGGATGAATTGGAATGCCAACTGCAAACCATGCCTAATCGCCCTAATGGTCTTGTAGCTGAATGGAGGCAAGTTCCCACAGCAATGTTCCAACATCTAGTGGAAAGCCTTCCCAGAATAGTGGAGGCTTTTAAAACAGCAAAGCGGGGACCAACTCCATATTAATGCCCATGATTTTGGAATGAGATGTTTGACGAGCAGATGTCCACATACTTTTGGTCATGTAATGTATATAAACAAAATCAAATAAGATCCTATAAGATACCAGGAGTATCTTAAGAAACAAAAAGAAAGATAACTCAGGAGAAAATAAAGTGGTGAACTGAAATCCATCTCACAACTTTCCCAGCAACAACAAAAGAAAAAGAAGATCAACTATCCAGAAAATTGTGGTTATGGAGTCATACCTGTAAAGGAACACACCACCACACTCACCTGAAGTCTTACAGCTATAGAATGATGACCTATCTGCCTCTCAAATGACTCCACATCTACTGTATGTGATTGTTTTGGCCCATGCACAAATCGTGATAATTCAACAAATAGAGGCAGACAAAGCACAACCTTCCACCTGCACAGCACCACAGGCATCTCCTAGCGCAATACAGCACATTGCAGACATACATGAGGGACTGATTGGAAAATGGTGATGTGAAATATGATGAAGACCCTTACCCTGGTATTATACATAACGTTGATGCAGAGAGCTGTGCTCTAGTCAAGACAATGAGTTATGTGGGAGCCAACCAATTATTTTGGCCAATGAAAGAGGACATTATATGGTACCAACCAGAGAATGTGCTTGGGCTTGTCCCTGAGCCACATCCAGCTACAAAACGACATATGATGCTTGATGGCACAGTCTGGGAGGAAATTTACTCTCTCGTTAAGAAATAGAGTGCATTAAGGGCATTAAGGGCAATATCGAATCTTGAGTGAGCACACACCTGTCTCATGAGTCTGTATCAATAGACGGCAGGCAGTGAACAATCATTTGTTAAAACTTCTTCAGGCTAGGGTCCTTTTTTCGGGAATTTCCGCCTGACTGACGTGCCCAAAGCAAACTGCCTGTTACTCAGGCCCAGAAGCCAGGATATGCATATAATTGGTATCATTGGATAGAAAACTTTGAAGTTTATAGAAATGTTAAAAATAATGTATGTATGACACAATAGATATGGTAGGAGAAAATCCAAAGAAAAACCAACCAGAATTTTTTGGGGGAGAGCCCATGCTCTTACAATGGCCAGTATAAGGGCATATCCAAATCCAGCTCCCAGATTGCAATTCCCATGGCTTCCACTAGATATCAACAGTCTTTGTTCAAGGTTTCAGGCTTGTTTCTTCCAAAACGAGGAAGAATGATAAGTTTTAGTACTGGGACTCAGTTGGAAATCAGTCTGCTAATATCATTTTCCTATTGAACATACTTCTTTCTCTATGAAATATTATAGTTTAATTACATTTTAGGGTACCTGAGGATTAAATAGAAATGTATTTTGACTTGTTTTAACAAAGTGTAGCGGTAGCTTTTTGAATTCCTTTCTCTGCATGTTGAACGAGTGGATTACTCAAATCGATGGCGCCAATTTATTTGAATTGCACACCCTCCAATTTCACAGGAAGTTGTCGACAGGTGTCCCGCTGGTGGGACGCCTAGCCCTAAGAAACCAGTGTTTCCAACCCTGTACATGTGTTTCTGCCTAATGCATTGAATCCAAAATTGTTCTAAAAGATGCTTAAGTTATTGAGGCATGTTTCTTTGTTTTTTTAGGTTTTGAATTGTGTGTTCTATATCTTCAATAAAATGAAATATGTACACCTGTGACAAATCCACAATCAGACAACAGTATATTGTAGGTTTGCATGGCTGTTAGATGCAACGGCACCACTCCCAGTAAATTATCATGGTGTTCGGAGGTAGGGGGAGGATTAGTGGTAATTGCCAACTGTGACTGGGTGGGTCCTCTGTAGGCAAATGGTTGCGATGGGAGTGATTACTGGATTTAAAAAAGGGGCAGGCAAATTTTATGGGGGAGAGAAAAAAGGAAACCTTAACTTCTTTAACTACCTATCAGTATTTGCCAGTACCCCCCCCCCCCACACACACACACACAAACATTGCTAAAATGAATACAAGTTAAACATATTTATTTTTAGATCACTACTTATTAAATTGAGTCTGGAAAGAAGGGGACATTTATGGAACAAAGACCCAAGACAAGGTGTGATGATTATTACAACACAAAAAGGAAAGAAATGCCCCCTGGATACTTTGATGTGTGCACCCTCCAGAAAAGATTATTTTACACTTTTGCTAGATAAAATGCATTGGAAAACTGGCAAATCCATTTTGATTGACACTCTGTTCTCAAATTACTATAGAAGCCACACCACAGGCTTACTGGCAATTAATATTGAATGACACTAAACTTGGAGGTGGGGTGTATGTGGGATTCATATCCTTGACTAGTATATCTTGTGGTGGTATTGTTGCAAGATTCAATCTAGAATTAGCAACTGTTGCCAAGGCACCCATTTCCCAGGCAACCAGTGGCTGTTTACACACTTTCCTAATCAGTTTGTTCTGCATTGGCTAAACTGGCTACCAGTGTGCCAGTAGTATTTTTTACAGACCAAAACCTACATGGACTAACACTGAATTACAGCATATTGACTTACACTATTTAATTTGTGCATGGGCAATTTTTTTATCCTTTTTAGGGCCTCATGTGGACCATTGGATGAAATGCATAAAAAGAAAAAGCTTTTGTTTTGGACCTAAATAGCTGCATGCATAGCTGAAATCTAAAGGCATCAGTGCGCAACAAGACCAGCTCAAGATAAGGTCAGAGGTCATCACTTACTGCCTACCCACTTCTGCTAACCACTCGATTCTGCAAATTGCTCAATAGGACTACATTTAATGCATTTTGCGATATATTAATTAATCTAATTACTTGTCCTTAACATTTTTATTAGCTATAAAGCATAAAGGAATAAAACAATTTGGCAAATGTACTAGGCTATGAATACAGTAAAATACAATTTGCTTGACATTGAGATTAAATTGCATTTTGTGAGTACATTTAAACAATTGTATTTCTCAATAAAAAATAGAATAACAGACATGCAAGAAACTACAATTAAACAGCCATCCTTTTGAATCTTATCCATAGCTTTAGTTTCACACTCCAGTTAGTACTGAGTGCATGCTGAAGTGCAGCATGAGTCAGCTAACTCCTGTCTCCAATCTTGAACAGGGGGGGGGGTGTCACAGACTGCGAGAAGGAGAGAGGTAGTACGGTCCGGCTGCCATTCTCAATGGAAAAACTCCTGTTACAGTACTCCACTACTCACACGATCTGGGTCAGCATCAGTGGCAAGTGATGTCATCTGAGAACTTGGTTGAGCCCTGCCCTCAGGGCGAGACAGGGGTGAGAGGGCTCCCAGAAGCTCAGCTGGCCTGTGGAGACAACACGCCCCCGGAGAGACAAAGCCAGAGAGGGACACAGGAGGAGGAGGTTGGAGACAGCGGGTCCCTGGCCGACAACAACAAGATACAGGAAGTGACATCAGAACCCAGTCAAGGGGTAGGCCAACTGCAGGAGGACCCACAGACAGGTCTCAGAGGTAACCAGGGGACGTCTGCAGCACGGAGGAGTGGGGAGGATGGAGGGCCAGGTGTGTGTGGAGAATGGTGGTATTCTGGTGGTTCAATTCAGGCTTTTTTCTCATCAGGTTCTAAAAATCTAATTTGTCTGTTAAAGTTTTCCGATAATAAGTAACAGGAGAGGCATATAAACAACCAGTTAGTCATACAGTGGTGAAAAGTTCTTATATGCTTTAGTGAACAAAGATAAAAGAAAAGCTAGAATACTGAAATGAAAAGGAATGTTCAAAATCAGCACTCAGGAACTACAAAGCTGATGAAAGCAATATTATTTCTTATGGTTTAGTAAACATGACTTTCCTATCTAGAGTTGCCACCATTTTAGTTACAGTACATATTGACACTTTTTGAATAGAATTTGGCACTCAGCAGTTACATTTCAAGTGTGTAAGCGTGCATGTTCTGTACGAGTGTACGCATGTGTGTGTGTGTGTGTGTGTGTGTGTGTGTGTGTGTGTGTGTGTGTGTGTGTGTGTGTGTGTGTGTGTGTGTGTGTGTGTGTGTATGAGTGTGTGTTTTAATCTATATCTCTGGGTGCGGCAGGTGTGTGTCTGGAAGAGCAGTGCTTCAGTGGGAGCAGGAGGAGGTCTTCCCCCAGGGGGGTGGTGTTACTACCGTATCCAGAAAGGGAGAGGGACAGGCGGACAGAGGAGCCCAGGGGCCCCCGGTCTTTCTTCTTCTTTGGAGGAGGGAACGGAGCCTCCATGTAAGTCCCTCCCCTATTCCAATGAAGTGAAATGATAAGACAATTCAAATTAGGCCTTAATTCAATCTGTTGAGTGTAGCCATTTTTTGTATTGACTACTTTTATTCAATGTAGAGTAACCTCCTATTGTGAGAGCAGAGGATGGCAACGGATCTACGACAAGACTAGAGAAGACTTTAAACTCAAGTGGTGCGAGATCAAATCCCCAGTCACCTATTACAATTTCAGAGAAGGTAACTGTACTATACAAGCTCATATGGTTCACTCCACAGAGGTATCAATACAGTTATAGTTACATAAAATGTTAATTCAGTCTTGAATATTTCATAATAAGTGGCAAATATATATCTGGGTTCAGTGTTTGAAATCTTGTCTCTTTTGTAGAAGACAACAGATATAAAATGACTATATGAAGGAGAATGGTTTTGAATATGTCATCATGTAGGTGAACAGCTCCTTTACCAGATCCCCAACAACAAGGTGCTGACCACTAAGATCGGCCTCCTTAGCAGCCTTAGAGAGTATGACCGCTTCAGCAGCAAGGTCACCCACGGTCGGGGACTGAGGTGAGGCATCTGAGACAAAGAAGGTGCATAGACCTCTCACATTATAGTCCTGTAAAATACTGTATCTCTATAGAGTAGTTACTAATGTCTACTTCCAATGGTTACTTCATCTAATGGCTACTTCTATAATAACGTATGTTAGTTCCCTTTATTTTATTTTTTTACTTCACTAGGGTATTGATTTTCCTGCATCCATTTTTAAATCCAGTATTGAAAATAAGATAACACTTTTAAAAAGTGGACTATCCCTTTAAGTAATACAGTGACCTTTCATCTAATGGCTATACTTCTCTGCCTTGTAGGAGGTTGAAAATTGAGGAGTTTTTCCCCACCACCTTCCGCATGGACATGAGAGATGAGAGAGAGGCTTTCTTTGCCCAGCAGGAAGGTAAAAATTGGCCTAAGTCAAATACAACGCCTCCAGTAACATGATAACATGTCAATACTAGCACACTACAATACAGGTTCAACAAGATTCTGTAGGGGGCTACAGTTGAAAAAGCAACTTGTGCTTCATGGAAAAGACAATGAAGGCAAAGACATTGAAAACAAATAATGCGTAACTGACAGATGTGTGACACAATAGTTGTCCTGGCGATTTGAATGTATTATTATTTATTTATTTTTATGATGGAACGTTAAGGTACAGCACTTCAGTTCCCAGTAGGCTATTGTGATAAAATCACAAGAGAAACCTGTTGTGTTGCTATAGAGAAATGTTGGCAGAGGGCATGTCTGAGAGACATGTAGTGAAAAGCCATGACACCCACAGTCCTTTAACAGTGGCTACCGCCTCACTGTAGTACCATTGCTCTTCACAGAATTTCAAAGCTGTTCATTTCAAAATTCAAAAGGCACTCACACATCTGAGCTATCTTTGTTGCAGGTGCATGGTAACAGTTGAATAACATGAGAAAAAAAAGAAGAAACCTGCACACTGCTCTTGCTAGTATCACCGCTCTTTATTAAGCTTTAGGTATTGGCCTCAAGGCATTTCGAAACCTGTTATTTTCACCTTCTGCAGTTAGGTTTGTTAAAGAGGAAGAAGGGTTGAAGAAGAAACCATGACCCAGTCAGTTCTCCCAGTTCTCCCACACCAAGAGCACAAGTAGACTTATGACTCAGCTGCCATAGAAGAAGGATGCAGTATAACTTGCAATGTGTATCATCATGAAGTTAATAGTAACTTTAATTCTAAAAGTTAAAGGATAAATCCACTCAAAAACTATATTTGGGTATTTTTTTCATTAGTCCATTGTTAATACAGACCCAGAATGTTTGCATGTCAGCAGTCAAGTTTTCAGGATGTTGGACTTTCAAGAAGCAAAGTGCCACTTGCCACATCATCATGATGGTTCAAAATGCATCATCATGATGGTGTGGCAAGTGCCAATTTGCTTCTTGAAAATCCTATAATTGTTCCTTTAAGTTAAGAGGATGACAATGATACATCTGCATATCATAAATTGAAACAGCATCTCTCAAGCCTACGGCAAAATTACAACAATCAGGTGAAATATAACATGCATAATGACAACAATAAGGTTTAGTCTGCTTTGTGACATAAATAACTAATTATTGTGACACATACAGTACCAGTAAAAAGTTTGGACACACCAACTTATTAATGGGTTTTTATTGATTTATTACTATTTTCTACATTGTAGAATAATAGTGAAGACTTCAAAGCTATGAAAAAACACATATGGAATCATGTAGTAACCAAAAAAGTGTTAAACAAATCTAAATATAATTTGTATTCTTCAAAGCAGCCCCCCTTTGCCTTGATGACAGCTTTGCACACTCTTGGGATTCTCTCAACCAGCTTCACCTGGAAAGCTTTTCCAACAGTCTTGAAGGAGTTCCCACATATGCTGAGCACTTGTTGGCTGCTTTCCTTCACTCCACGGTCAAACTCATCCCTGACCTTATCAATTGGGTTGAGGTTGGGTAATTGTGGAGGCCAGGTCATTTGATGCAGCACTCCATCACTCTCATCTCTTGGACAAATTGCCGTTACACAGCCTGGAGGTGTGTTGGGTCATGGTCTTGTTGAAAAACAAATGATAGTCCCACTAAGCGCAAACCAGATGGGATGCTGTATCGCTGCAGAATGCTCTGGTAGCCATGCTGGTTAAGTGTGCCTTGAATTCTAAATAAATCACAGATAGTGTCACCAGCAAAGCATCCCCACACCATCCCACCTCCTCCTCCATGCTTCACGGTGGGAACCACACATGCAGAGATTTTATTTTATTTGACCTTTATTTAACTAGGCAAGTCAGTTAAGAACAAGTTCTTATTTTCAATGACAGCCTAGAAACAGTGGGTTAACTGCCTTGTTCAGGGGCAAAATAACAGATTTTTACCATGTCAGCTCGGGGACTTGATCTTGCAACCTTTTGGTTACTAGTCCAACTCTCTAACCACTAGGTTACCTGCCACCCCTATCATCTGTTCATCTACTCTGCATCTCACAAAGACACAGCGGTTGAAACCAAAAATCTCAAATTTGGACTCATCTTGGTCCAAGCAAGTCTCTTCTTATTGGTGTCCTTTAGTGTTGGTTTCTTTGCAGCAATTTGACCATGAAGGCCTGATTCACTCAGTCTCCTCTGAACAGTTGATGTTGAGATGTGTCTGTTACTTGAATTCTGGGAAGCATTTATTTGGGCTGCAATTTCTGAGGTTGGTGACTCTAAAGAACTTATCCTCTGCAGCAGTTGCAAACCTGGGTCTTCCTTCCCGGTGGCGGTCCTCAGGAGTGTCAGTTTTATCATAGCGCTTGATGGTTTTTCTGACTGCACTTCAAGAATCTTTCAAAGTTCTTGAAATTTTCTGGATTGACTGAACTTCATGTCTTAAAGCAATGACGGACTGTCATTTCTATTTGCTTATTTTAGCTGATCTTGCCATAATATGGACTCTGTCTTTTACCAAATAGGGCAATCTCTGTATACCACCACTACCGTGTCACAACACAACTGATTGGGCCTAACACATTAAGATGGAAAGAAATTCTACAAATGAACTTTTAACAAGGCACACCTGTTAATTGAAATGCATTACAGGTGATTACCTCATGAAACTGGTTGAGAGAATGCCAAGAATGTGCAAAGCTGTCATCAAGGCAAAGGGTCGTGTCACAAACGTTATAATAACTGGACCAAAGCGCAGCGTGATCTGGGTTCCACATCTTTTTAAGTGAAAGTCACAGCAAAACCAAAACAATAACTCTTAAAGCGAAACGTGAAGCTAATAATAGTGCTAACAGGCAACTATCCATAGTCAAGATCCCACAAAACACAAAAGGGGAAATGGCTGCCTAAATATGATCCCTAATCAGAGACAGGCCAACATAGAAATATAAATTACCTAGATGACCCACCCCGACCTAACCAACATAGAGAATAAAAAGCTCTCTATGGTCAGGGCGTGACAGGTCGCTACTTTGAAGAATCTCTTTGTTTAACACTTTTTTGGTTACTATAAGATTCCATATGTGTTATTTCATAGTTTTGATGTCTTCACTATTATTCTACAATGTAGAAAATAGTTCAAAAAAACTTGAATGAGTAGGCGTGTCCAAACTTTTGACTGGTACTGTAGGTAATGTAGTCAGCAATTTTGTCTGCATAGTTTACATATAACTACAATTATTAAATGTCACTATTTTGAGATATTCTAATAAGACATTTAAAAAGCATTCCCACATCTGAGTTATATTGTTGCAGGAGCATGGGAATAATGCGAAAAATTGCTCGTATTAGTAGTTTCATTCAAGTTTACATAATATATTCTAATAAAACCATGTTGCGTTGCTAGGTATGTGTGATGAGGAGACAAGCATGTGGATCTGTAAGCCCACGGGCCTCAACCAGGGGCGAGGCATCTTCCTCCTGAGGAGCCCAGGAAGACGTCTCGGCCTTCAGACTCAAGCTGCAGAACATCGCAGAGACCCAGTGCAACAGGACGCTGCCTTTTCGCTTGCCCCAGGCACGCATCGTGCAGCAGTGGGTGAACACTAGGGCTGTGAACACTACTTTATAAGAACGTTCAGTACTGTGTCTGCAAAACCAAAAGGAATTACAGATTATACTATCATCAAATACATTATATAATTCTGATTTTATTCGATGTGGTTATACTGTAGTAATTCTCCATGAATTGCAAAACTGCCATTGTCTGCCATATTCAGTTGACGAATTGGATATATTATTACATTTCCACCAACAGAGGGAATGCAAGATCTGTTTTTAAAAGAGCGATGTACTAAAGACGGGTTGGTTTATTAGCAACAAAACCGACGCGTGCGCAACTATGCGGCAAAACATACGGTGTTGGCATAGATTGTTGACAACATGTAAACTATATATAAATAAGGTTTCACATAGAGCACCTGATCTCTCAAATACATCGTTACAGTTGTTGGTTAGCTAGCTCATGAATTTGAGACATTTGGCATAGACGAAACATCAGTCGCATTGTTTTCGTTTTCAGCCTTGTATCTATTTCGACAAGGCTCTGGGCCTGTATTCAGAAAGAGTATGCATGCTGATCTAGGATCCGTTTTCCTTATCATAATGAATACGATTATTTGGACAGCGGGGACGATCCTAGATCAACCAAGTGGATTATAATGTATATCTAATGTTTCCTCAGGTATGTCCAGAACCCTCTGCTCTTAAAGGGGAGAAAGTTTGATGTGCGCTCCTATTTCCTCATTGCCTGCACCTCACCCTACATGGTATTTTTTCGCCATGGTTACGTGCGCTTGACCTGTGACCTTTATGACCCCAACTCCCCCAACCTTTCTTCCCATTTGACCAATCAGGTTAGTAGAAAATATGCTTCTCTTTCTTGGTTTACAAAATTATTTTGCCTCACCTGAGCAGGATAGTGTTTTTTTTGTCATGAATCTTGTTCTGGAGGCAGCTCTGCAGAGTGGTCACTAGCTGATTTTAAACCAAACTCTAACTCTAACCTTAACCACACTGTTAACCCTAATGTCTAACCCTAACCTTCAATGAAGACAAAAAGTAAAATAAAAAATAATGAATCTTTACAATATAGGCAATTTTGATGTTGCAGTTGGCCTGTCTAAAGGGAAAATGCTCAATTCTGCTCCAGGACAACTCATGACAATAAATATCAACCTGCTCCCCTGACCTGCAAGTTTAGTGATATAAGCAGAGTATTACTATTTCAGAATCAGGTTGTCAACCGATGCATCTCCATAGGATACTGCATGAAAATAGACCAGAAACCAGGTCATAAAATAATGGTGCCAATCAAGTCTCAAACTGTTGGCCCTGTAACAACTCCTCTCTCTGGCCATTCATGTGTATCCTGGTCCCCCTTTTGTTTCCCCACAGTACATGCAGAAGAAGAACCCCCTCTACAGCGTGCTGAAGGAGGAGACTGTCTGGTCCATGGATCGATTCAACACCTATGTAAATGACAAGCTCAGTGTTGCCAAGGGCCTGCCTAGGGACTGGGTGCTTGGCGCTTTCGCCGTGAGTTTTATAGTTTTTTTTTTAGGTTTACATCATGGTTAAGTTAACCCTTCAAGGACCAATTATGAAGGCATCATTGGTGTTATTTATAGTTAAGTGATGTGATTTTACTCCTGGGAGAGACTACAAATGACATCCTCTCCACCCACACCTTTGTGTCTGTCTGTCTGTCTGTTTGTCTTACCTTATGTCTGTTATCCATTCATTAGAAGCGAATGCAGCAGATCATGATCCAGTGTTTCTTCGCTGTGAAAGCCAAGCTAGATCGTAAACTGGGGTACTTTGACCTGATTGGCTGTGATTTCATGATTGACGATGACTTTAAGGTCGGCAAAACACCTCATTGGTTTTTAATGTAAAGTGTGTGTGAGTTTCAAAGTATTTGTGAGCGGTTGGTCAAACTAACAGTTGATGTGCTTGCTGTGCCTTTGTCTGTCCTCATCTAGGTGTGGCTGTTGGAGATGAACTGTAACCCAGCCCTCCACACCAACTGTGAGGCCCTGAAGGAAGTGATTCCCAGTACTGTTGTGGAAACTTTGGGTGAGCACACACTACTATTCACATGACTGGCTTAATTAGTTCTGTTGGACTATGATATTACCTCAAGAATTTGACAAGATATCCTCAAATGCAGCTGATCTCAGAAATAAACTCACTTCGGAAATACTTTTTTTGTCTTTGTAATTCAAGATAACGAGATGATGTGTCGCCAGTTCCCCTTTAATTTGTTAGTTTGCCTGTGTGTGGCTTCTCTCTGTTTTTCTATTGGAGAGTTGAAAATAGCCTGATGTGTGATAGCTACTACCCAGCTGTAGGTTAGTCAGCCCTTACAGCCTTATGCCTTATCTCCTGTAGATCTGACTCTGGAGATCTTCAACAAGTGTCGCTGTGGACTGAAGCTGCTGCCACTGGCCAGCCAGAGGGACTTTGTGCTACTGTATGATGGCGAGACTGCCCATGTCCCTGTTCTCAGCCGCAGGAGCAAAACAGCAGTACCCCTCCAAGCCCAGCACCCAAAGAGTGTCTCCACCCAAATGCCCTTCACCACCAGCAGGACTCAGAAGACAGAGTCTGTAGCATCAGTGTCTCGGGAGAAGTCAGTGAGTGAAAACACATTTTCTCCTGTAGCCATGACGGCTGTCTTGGTACCCCTGACTGGCACTGATGCCACTGACCATCCTGCCCCTGTCACTACACACAATGATCCATTCCTGCAGACTGGTCCCAACCGACTCACAGGCCCAGCAGGGGCCCCCAGACCCCATCCCACCCACAAACCCAGTCCTCGACCCCCCAAGCCAGCCCAAGCCCGCGTGGAGCTCCGGCTCAGCAAGTGCACCTGGCAGCGGCGATCAGGGAACTCAGAACATCGCAAGCCCTCAGATCTCCTGTGGGTGAAGGATACCTTCATGTCCCTGTCCACCCCGGCTCTGACTGAGGGCTCACGCTTCTCTATGAGACGCCTGCGGGGCACCAAAGCCTGCCAACCCGACCAGGAACAACCCTTCTGCTACTCCCTGAGGCCCACACAGTTCCGCCTGGCCAAGCCCGGCACCAGCAGCCCCGTGTGTACAGACAAACAGGACAAGGAAGGGGAACAGGAGGGAGGGGGGGGCCAGGAGCCCGGTGTAGACACACAGAGTACAGCCAAGGAAGAGAAAGAGGACAAAGAGCACAGGGAGGAGCTGTGATATACTCATACTGAGACACTCACACCTGTCAAAGTATAGGCTTAACGTTAATCATTTTGGTTTGTGGGTAACAATATGCATGGGTGAGGTTGGAACCTCGCCATGAAAGGAATCCTACTTTGCTTTTTATTACAGAATATTTTAAATTAATAAAGTATATTTCTCCCCTGAAAACCCCCAGATGATTCTGTCTTTTGATGCTTGAAATGTTTGAGGTGGCTTCAAAAATGCAATTGCACAACAGTATGACAACTGGTGAAATAGCACACAGGCAAATCTACGGTACCAGAGTAATACTGAGACTAAGATTTTTTACTTGAAATGTATTATTGTAATGCTCCGGGTGTCGTGGGTGTGGAGTCAAACGCAGGAGACAGAGAGTGCAATGCTGTGCGTCTTTAATAGCACCAACGCACCACAGGTTGCTCACAATAGTAACGGCCCCAAACACAGGGAATGAAAATGTACAACGGAAAAGTCACGACCAAGCACTAACACGTACCTCTACAACAGAGCCGAAGGTTACACTGAAATAATCCCGCACAACAACCAGGCGGGCCGGCTGTCTAATAAAGACAAACTAATCATACATAAACAGGTGCTACCAATAAACATACAAGGGGGGGAGGAAAGACAATCAGTGGCAGCTAATAGGCCGGTGACGACGACCGCCGAGCGCCACTCGTGACAGTACCCCCCCCCTGACGCGTGGCTCCCGCAGCGCGCCAACACCGGCCTCGAGGTCGCCCCGGAGGACGAGGTGCAGGGCGATCCGGATGGAGGCGATGGAAATCCCTCAACATGGATGGATCCAAGATGTCCCCCACCGGTACCCAGCACCTCTCCTCCGGGCCGTACCCCTCCCAGTCCACGAGGTACTGCAGGCCCCTCACCCGGCGTCTTGAGTCCAGAATGGCCCGGATCGTGTACGCCGGGGACCCCTCGATGTCCAGAGGGGGGGAGGGACCTCCAGCACCTCACTGTCCTGCAGGGGACCAGCTACCACCGGCCTGAGGAGAGACACATGAAACGAGGGGTTAATACGATAATAGGAAGGGAGTTGTAATCGATAACACACCTCGTTTATTCTCCTCAGGACTTTAAAGGGCCCTACACACTGCGGACCCAGCTTCCGGCAGGGCAAGCGAAGAGGTAGGTTTCGGGTCGAGAGCCAGACCCTGTCCCCCGGTACAAACACAGGGGCCTCACTGCGGTGGCGGTCAGCACTCCTCTTCTGCCGTCCACTCGCTTGTTGTAGAGATTACTGGACGGCCCTCCAGGTCTCCTTGGAGCGCTGTACCCATTCCTCCACCGCAGGAGCCTCGGTCTGGCTCGGATGCCATGGTGCCAGGACCGGCTGGTACCCCAACACACACTGAAAAGGGGACACGTTAGTAGAGGAGTGGCATGTGAGTTCTGAACCATTTCAGCCCAGAGAATGTAGCGTGCCCACTCCCCTGGCCGATCCTGGCAATACGACAGCAGAAACCTACCCACCTCCTGGTTCACTCTCTCCACCTGCCCATTACTCTCGGGGTGATAACCGGAGGTCAGGCTGACAGAGACCCCCAAGCGTTCCATGAACGCTCTCCATACCCGAGACGTGAATTGGGGGCCCCGATCAGAAACGATGTCCTCCGGCACCCCGTAGTGCCGAAAGACATGGGTGAATAACGCCTCCGCAGTCTGTAGGGCTGTAGGGATACCGGGCAACGGGAGGAGACGGCAGGACTTAGAGAACCGATCCACAATCACTAGAACCGTGGTGTTCCCCTGAGACGGCGGAAGATCGGTCAGGAAATCTATGGACAGATGTGACTATGGCCGCTGTGGAACGGGGAGGGGTTGTAACTTCCCTCTAGGAAGGTGCCTAGGAGCCTTACTCTGAGCGCACACTGAACAGGAGGAGACATAACCCTTAACGTCCTTAGCCAAAGTAGGCCACCAATACCTCCCCTGAAGGCTCCCCACTGTCCTCGTCACCCCAGGGTGACCCGAGGAGGGTAGGACATGAGCCCACCGAATCAGCTTGTCCCGAACACCAAGCGGCACGTACCTTCGCCCCGCTGGACACTGAGGAGGCGCGGGTTCAGCCCGTAACGCCCGCTCGATGTCCGAGTCCACCTCCCATACCACTGGTGCTACCAGCTTTGAGGCGGGAAGGATGGGAGCAGGTTCGGTGGACCCATCCTCCGTGTCGTAAAGGCGGGACAGTGCGTCAGCCTTTACGTTCTGGGAGCCCGGTCTATAAGACAAAGTAAACCGGAACCGGGTGAAGAATATGGCCCACCTTGCCTGACGTGGGTTAAGTCTCCTAGCTGCCCGAATATACTCCAGGTTCTGGTGGTCGGTCCAGATGAGAAAGGGTGCTTAGCCCCCTCAAGCCAGTGTCTCCACACCTTCAGAGCTCTAACCACCGCTAGCAACTCCCGGTCCCCCACATCATAGTTACGCTCCGCTGGACTGAGCTTCCTTGAGAAGAAAGCGCAGGGGCGGAGTTTTGGTGGCGTACCCGAGCGCCAGCCTCGGACGTGTCCACCTCCACTATGAATGATAGAGAGGGGTCCGGATGCGCCAACACGGGCGCATCAGTGAACAGCCCCTTCAACTTGTTGAATTTAAAAAAAATAATAATAATTTCACCTTTATTTAACCAGGTAAGCAAGTTGAGAACAAGTTCTCATTTACAATTGCGACCTGGCCAAGATAAAGCAAAGCAGTTCGACACATACAACGACACAGAGTTACACATGGAGTAAAACAAACATACAGTCAATAATACAGTAAAAAAAACAAGTCTATATACAATGTGAGCAAATGAGGTGAGAAGGGAGGTAAAGGCAAAAAAGGCCATGGTGGCAAAGTAAATACAATATAGCAAGTAAAACACTGGAATGGTAGTTTTGCAATGGAAGAATGTGCAAAGTAGAAATAAAAATAATGGGGTGTAAAGGAGCAAAATAAATAAATAAATTAAATACAGTTGGGAAAGAGGTAGTTGTTTGGGCTAAATTATAGGTGGGCTATGTACAGGTGCAGTAATCTGTAAGATGCTCTGACAGTTGGTGCTTAAAGCTAGTGAGGGAGATAAGTGTTTCCAATTTAAGAGATTTTTGTAGTTCGTTCCAGTCATTGGCAGCAGAGAACTGGAAGGAGAGGCGGCCAAAGAAAGAATTGGTTTTGGGGGTGACTAGAGAGATATACCTGCTGGAGCGTGTGCTACAGGTGGGAGATGCTATGGTGACCAGCGAGCTGAGATAAGGGGGACTTTACCTAGCAGGGTCTTGTAGATGACATGGAGCCAGTGGGTTTGGCGACGAGTATGAAGCGAGGGCCAGCCAACGAGAGCGTACAGGTCGCAATGGTGGGTAGTATATGGGGCTTTGGTGACAAAACGAATTGCACTGTGATAGACTGCATCCAATTTGTTGAGTAGGGTATTGGAGGCTATTTTGTAAATGACATCGCCAAAGTCGAGGATTGGTAGGATGGTCAATTTTACAAGGGTATGTTTGGCAGCATGAGTGAAGGATGCTTTGTTGCGAAATAGGAAGCCAATTCTAGATTTAACTTTGGATTGGAGATGTTTGATATGGGTCTGGAAGGAGAGTTTACAGTCTAACCAGACACCTAAG
This sequence comes from Oncorhynchus nerka, assembly GCF_034236695.1. NCBI lineage: Eukaryota > Metazoa > Chordata > Actinopteri > Salmoniformes > Salmonidae > Oncorhynchus > Oncorhynchus nerka. The sequence continues at coordinate 30,315,338 of NC_088415.1, read as the reverse complement.
TATTTGTAGTTGTCCACGTATTCTAAGTCAGAGCCGTCCAGAGTAGTGATGTTGGACAGGCGGGTAGGTGCAGGTAGCGATCGGTTGAAGAGCATGCATTTAGTTTTACTTGTATTTAAGAGCAATTGGAGGCCACGGAAGGAGAGTTGTATGGCATTGAAGCTTGCCTGGAGGGTTGTTAACACAGTGTCCAAAGAAGGGCCGGAAGTATACAGAATGGTGTTGTCTGCGTAGAGGTGGATCAGAGACTCACCAGCAGCAAGAGCGACCTCATTGATGTATACAGAGAAGAGAGTCGGTCCCAGAATTGAACCCTGTGGCACCCCCATAGAGACTGCCAGAGGTCCGGACAGCAGACCCTCCGATTTGACACACTGAACTCTATCAGAGAAGTAGTTGGTGAACCAGGCGAGGCAATTATTTGAGAAACCAAGGCTGTCGAGTCTGCCGATGAGGATGTGGTGGTTGACAGAGTCGAAAGCCTTGGCCAGATACGGCTGCACAGAAATGTTTCTTATCGATGGCGGTTAAGATATCGTTTAGGACCTTGAGCGTGGCTGAGGTGCACCCATGACCAGCTCTGAAACCAGATTGCATAGCAGAGAAGGTATGGTGAGATTCGAAATGGTCGGTAATCTGTTTGTTGACTTGGCTTTCGAAGACCTTAGAAAGGCATGGTAGGATAGATATAGGTCTGTAGCAGTTTGGGTCAAGAGTGTCCCCCCCTTTGAAGAGGGGGATGACCGCAGCTGCTTTCCAATCTTTGGGAATCTCAGATGACACGAAAGAGAGGTTGAACAGGCTAGTAATAGGGGTGGCAACAATTTCGGCAGATAATTTTTAGAAAGAAAGGGTCCAGATTGTCTAGCCCGGCTGATTTGTAGGGGTCCAGATTTTTCAGCTCTTTCAGAACTTCAGCTGAATGGATTTGGGAGAAGGAGAAATGGGGAAGGCTTGGGCGAGTTGCTGTTGGGGGTGCAGTGCTGTTGACCGGGGTAGGAGTTGCCAGGTGGAAAGCATGGCCAGCCGTAGAAAAATGCTTATTGAAATTCTCAATTATGGTGGATTTATCAGTGGTGACAGTGTTTCCTATCTTCAGTGCAGTGGGCAGCTGGGAGGAGGTGTGCTCCATTCGCCTCTGCTGACCACTGCAACCGCACCGGGCCCCCCTTCTGCAGTGAGGTAATGGGAGCCGCTATCTGGCCAAAACCCCGGATAAACCTCTGGTATGACGAGGTACTCATAGTGGCCTGATGTGGTACTAAATGAGGTTTTCCACTCGTCTCCCTTCTGAATACGCACCAGACTATACACGCTCCTGAGATCCAGTTTTGTGAATAACTGCGCTCCGTGGAATGATTCCACCTCCGTAGTGATGAGAGGTAGAGAGTAACTATACCCCACTGTGATGGCGTTTAGACCTCTATAATCAATACACGGACGCAAACCTCCCTCCTTTTTCCTCACAAAAAAGAAACTCGAGGAGACGGGTGAAAAGGAGGGCCGAATGTACCACTGTCCCAGCGACTCCGTGACATATGTCTCCATTGCCAACGTCTCCTCCTGGGACAGCGGGTACACGTGACTCTTGGTAAGCGCAGCGTCTACCTGGAGATCTATCGTACAATCCCTTCCCGGTCGATAAGGTGGTGATTTAGTCGCTTTCACTTTACTGAAAGCGATTGCCAAATTGGCATACTCGGGGAATGCACACCGTGGAACCCTGGTCTGGACTCTCCACCGATGTGGCACCGATGGAAACTCCCAAACACCTTCCAGAACACTCCTCTGACCACCCCTGGAGAACCGCCTGTTTCCACAAAATTTTAGGATTGTGCCGGGCCAGCCAGGGAGTCCCCAGCACCACTGGAAACGCAGGCGAATCAATAATTTAAAAAACTGATACGCTCCCTATGTTTCCCCTGCGTCACCATGTCCAGTGGGACCGTGGTCTCCCTGACCATCCCTGACCCTAATGGCCGGCTATCTAGGGAGTGCACAGGGAAAGGAGAATCTATCGGCACCAGCGGAACCCCTAACTTAAGGGCGAGTCCGCGATCCATAAAGTTCCCAGCTGCGCCTGAATCGACTAGCGCCCTATACTGGGAAGAGGGAAAAAAGGGGGTTCTGGGTGAGTTTGATGCAGACTCACCTGGGATGATCGAGAAGCGTTCCGCCTGCCATCTCTACTCCCAGACGGACCCCCCCAGCACCGATCAGACGTGTGTCCTCTCCGACCACAGTTGGTGCAGGGAAGGCCTCCTCCTCCGGTACCCCTCGGCGCAGCCCCTCCCAACTCCATCGGAATGGGAGCGGAGGGGCTGGGTGGTGGAACGCACAGGACCCTCTCTGAACGCCTGCGGGCAGCCAGCAGATTGTCCAGTCGAATGGACATGTCAATCAGCTGATCCAGTGACAGAGTGGTGTCCCGACACGCTAACTCCCGGCGGACGTCCTCTCGGAGACTACACCTGTAGTGGTCCATAAGGGCCCTGTCGTTCCACCCAGATCCGGCTACCAAGGTCCGGAACTCCAGCGCGTAATCCTGGGCGCTCCTCCTCTCCTGCCTGAGATGAAAAAGTCGTTCTCCCACCGCTCGGCCGTCTAGAGGGTGATCAAACACGGCACGGAAGCGGAGGGAAAACTCTGGGTAGTGCTCCCGCGCTGAGTCTGGGCCATTCCAGACTGCGTTCGCCCACTCCAGAGCACGACCCGTGAGGCAGGAGATGAGGACACTCACCCTCTCCGCTCCTGAGGGAGTGGGTCTGACGGTGGCCAGGTATAGCTCCAGCTGAAGCAGAAACCCCTGGCAACCCGCCGCCGCTCCATCATAAGCCCTCGGTAGCGTCAGACGGAGGGTGCTGGAGTCGGGAGATGGGGAGTCCGGAGCCGGGGTGCCGAAGGTGGAGAGAGGAGACCACTCCTCTCCCATCGGTCCATTCTCTCCATCACTTGATCCATCGCGGATCCGATCCGATGGAGAACGGTGGTGTGGTGGAGAACCCGTTCCTCCATCGATGGGAGAGGGTTGGCTGCTGCTCCTGCTGACTCCATTCAATTTGATAGGTGCGGGATTCTGTAATGCTCCGGGTGTCGTGGGTGTGGAGTCAAACGCAGGAGACAGAGAGTGCAATGCTGTGCGTCTTTAATAGCACCAACGCACCACAGGGTGCTCACAATAGTAATGGCCCCAAACACAGGGAATGAAAATGTACAACGGAAAAGTCACGACCAGGCACTAACACGTACCTCTACAACAGAGCCGAAGGTTACACTGAAATAATCCCGCACAACAACCAGGCGGGCTGGCTGTCTAATAAAGACAAACTAATCATACATAAACAGGTGCTACCAATAAACATACAAGGGGGGGAGGAAAGACAATCAGTGGCAGCTAATAGGCCGGTGACGACGACCGCCAAGCGCCACTCGTGACAATTATAAACAAAAAACAATGATTGCAAAGTTAGGCAATCTTCATACTAAATTTTGAACAGAAATGCAATGGTTAATTGAACCAGTCTAAAACTTTGCACATACACTGCTGCCATCTAGTGGACAAAATCTAAATGGAGCCTAACCTGGAATAGTACATCATTGCCTTTCTCTTGCATTTCAATGGGAGAAAAAAAAAAAAATTCTTTGTATTAGCTTTTACCAGATCTAATATGTTATATTCTAGTACATTATTTTAACATTTCCACAAACTTCCACAGAGTGTTTCCTTTCAAATGGTATCAAGAATACAGCAAGATGACGCCGACAGAGATGGTCACCTCGCTTCAGGTCCTCAAAAAACTACTTTGTTTTTTTATGTATTAGTTTATGTATTATTTTTTACATTGTTAGCCCAGGAAATCTCAAGTGTTATTACATACAGGGGAAGAACTATTGGATATAAAAGCAATGACAACTTACCAACATTACGACCAGGAATACGTATTTCCCGAAGCGGATCCTTTGTTCGGACCTCCACCCTGAACATGGGATCTTATCCCAAAGGTCAACCCAAAACAACGAGGTCGCCGCAGGAGAGGCAGACGGAGTGGCCTACTGGTCAGACTCAGAAGGCGAGCACACCATCCACCGCTCCCGAGCATATTACTCACCAATGTCCAATCTCTAGATAACAAAGTGGACAAAATTAGGGCACGAGTTGCCTTCCAGAGAGATATCAGAGATTGTAACATTCTCTGTTTCACGGAAACATGGCTCACTCGAAATATGTTGTCAGAGTCGGTACAGCCACCCGGTTTCTTCATGCGTCGCTCCGACAGAAACAAACATCTCTCTGGTAAGAAGAAGGGCGGGGGTGTATGTCTTATGATTAACGACTCATGGTGTAATCACAACAACATACAGGAACTTAAGTCCTTTTGTTCACCTGACTTAGAATTCCTTACAATCAAATGCCGACCATATTATCTTCCAAGAGAATTCTATTCGATTATAGTCACAGCCGTGTATATCCCCCCCAAGCAGATACCTCGTCGGCCCTGAAAGAACTTCACTGGACTCTATGTAAACTTGAAACCATACATCCTGAGGCTGAATTTATTATAGCCAGGGATTTTAACAAAGCTAACCTTAAGAGCTAGACTTCCTAAAGTCTATCAGCATTTCGAATGCGAGATACAGGCTGCTAGCATTCTGGAATATTGCTACTCTAACTTCTGCAATGCATACAAAGCCTTCCCCTGCCCAGCCTTCGGCAAATCTGACCATGACTCCATTTTGTTGCTCCCAGCCTATAGACAGAAACTAAAACAGGAAACGCCCGTGCTCAGGTCCATCAAACACTGGTCTGACCAATCGGATTCCATGCTTCAGGATTGCTTCGATCACGTGGACTGGGATATGTTCCGGATAGCCTCAGACAACAACATTGATGTATACGCTAAAACATTTCCTAACCAGCATTTGCGCAAAAAAACTGAACCATCGCTTTTAATCATGGCAAGGCGATTGGAAACATGACCGAATACAAACAGTGCAGCTATTCCCTCCGCATGGCAATCAAACAAGCAAAGAGTCGGTATAGAAACAAAATAGAGTCGCAAATCAACGGCTCAAACACGAGACGTATGTGGCAGTCAATCACAGATTACAAAAAGAAAACCAGCCCCTTCACGGACAACGACGTCTTGCTCCCAGACAAATTAAAACAACTCCTTTGCTCGCTTTGAGGACAATACAGTGCCACTGACACGGCCCGCTACCAAAGCCTGTGGGCTCTCCTTCTCCGTGTCCAATGTGAGTAAAATATTTAAACGTGTTAACCCTCGCAGGGCTGATGGCCCAGACGGCATCCCTAGCTGCGTCCTCAGAGCATGAGCAGACCAGCCGGCTGGTGTGCTTACGGACATATTCAATCAATCTCTATCCCAGTGTGTTGTCCCCACATGCTTCAAGATGGCCACCATTGTTGAACTAAATGAGTATCTCCCCTGTATCATCGCCTGGTACAGCTGTATCATCGCCTGGTACGGCAACTGCACCGCCCTCAACCTCAAGGCTCTCCAGAGGATAGTGCGGTCTACACAACACATCACTGGGGGCAATCTACCTGCCCTCCAGGACACCTACAGCACCCAATGTCATAGGAAGGCCAAAAAGATCATCAAGGACAATAACCACCTGAGCCACTTCTTGTTCACCATGCTATCATCCAGAAGGCGAGGTCAGTACAGGTGCATCAACGCTGGGACCGAGAGACTGAAAAACAACTTCTATCTCAAGGCCATCAGTCTGTTAAACAGCCATCACTAACATAGAGAGGCAGACTCAAATCTCTGGCCACTTTAATAAATGGACTTAATGAAGGTATCACTTGTCACCTGAAATATGGAGCAGGTTGAGAGCTTCAAGTTCCTTGGTGTCCACATCACCAACAAACTATCATGGTCCAAACACACTAAGACAGTTGTGAAGAGGGCACGACAAAGCCTATTCTCCCTAAGGAGACTGAAAAGATTTGGCATGGGTCCTTAGATCCTCAGATGGTTCTACAGCTGCACCATCAAGAACATCCTGACTGGTTGCATCACTGCCTGGTATGGCAACTGCTTGGCATTCGACTGCAAGGCACTACAGAGGGTAGTGCGTACGGCCCAGTACATCAGTACATCCAAGACCTCTATATCAGGCAGTGTCAGAGGAAGGCTGCCCTGAACATTGTCAAAGACTCCAGCCACCCTAGTCATAAACTGTTCTCTCTGCTACCGCACGGCAAGCAGTACCGGAGCGCCAAGTCGAGGTCCAAAAGGCTTCTTAACAGCTTCTACGCCCAAGCCATAAGACTCATGAACAGCTAATCAAATCAGAACGCTGCTGCTACTCTCTGTTTATAATCTCTGCATAGTCACTTTAACTCTAACTACATGTACATATTACCTTTGCCCCCGCACATTGATGTACCCCCTGTATATAGCATTGACTCTGTCTACCCCCTGTTTATAATGACTCTGTACCCCTGTATATAGCCTCCACATTGACTCTTAACCCTCTAACTACATTGACTCTGTACATATTAGCCTCCACATTGACTCTGTAACCCCCTGTATATAGCCTCCACATTGACTCCCGGTACCCCTGTATATAACCTCCACATTGACTCTGTACCGGTACCCCCTGTATATAGCCTCCACATTGACTCTGTACCGGTACCCCCTGTATTTGCCTTGCTTGTTATTTTACTGCTGCTGTTTAATTATTTGTTACTTTTATTTTCTATTACATTTTTTTTACATATTTAACATATTTAATATATTTCATTTTTTTCTTAACACTGTAAGGTCTACACCGGTTGTATTTAGCACATGTGACAAATAACGTTTTATTTGATTTGAGTTTGAGTTTTGTTTAACTTTGCAAACATTGGATATTGTTTGACATTCACTACATGACCCACGTGTCCACATACATGAGTATGTGGACACCTGCTCATCGAACAGCTCATTCCAAAATCATTTGCATTATGGAGTTGGTCCCCCCTGTGCTGCTTTAACAGTCTCCAGTCTTCTTGAAGGCTTTCTACTAGATGTTGGAACATTGCTGTGGGGACTTACTTCCATCCAGCCAAAATAACATTAGTGAGTTGGGGCACTGATGTTGGGCGATTAGGCCTGGGCCTGGCTCGCAGTCGACGTTCTAATTCATCCCAAAGGTGTTTGATGGGATTGAGGCCAGGGCTCTGTAAGCAGGACAGTCAAGTTCTTCCACACCAATCTCAACAAACCATTTCTGTATGGCCCTCGCCTTGTGCATGGGGGCATTGTCATGTTGAAACAGGAAAGAACCCTCCCCAAACTGTTTTCACAAATCTAGAATGTCATTGTAAGCTGTAGCGTTAATATTTCCCTTCATTGGAACTAAGGGGCCCAGTCCGAACCATGAAAAACAGCCCCAGACCATTATTCCTCCTCCACCAAACTTTAGGCAGGTTGCTTTCTCCTGGCATCTGCCAAACCCAGATTTGTCCGTCGGATGGCCTGATGCTGTAGCGTGATTCAACACTCCAGAGAATGCGTTTCCACTGCTTCAGCGTCAAATGGAGGCGAGCTTTACACCACTCCTGCCAACGCTTGGCATTGTGATCTTAGGCTTGTATGCGGCTGCTCGGCCATGGAAACCCATTTCATGAAGCTCCTGACGAACAGTTACTGTGCTGACGTTGCTTCCAGAGGCATTTTGGAACTCGGTAGTGAGTGTTGCAACCGAGGACAGACAATTGTCACAAGCTACGCACTTCAGTACTCGGTGGTCCCGTTCTGTGAGCTTGTGTGGCCTACCACTTCGCGGTTGAGCTGTTGCTCCTAGACGTTTCCACTTCACAGCACTTACAGTTGACCGGGGCAGCTCTAGCAGCTCTAGAAATTTGACAAACTGGCTTGTTGGAAGGTGGCATCCTATGATGGTGCCACGTTGAAAGTCACTGAGCTCTTCAGTACGAGTCATTCTACTGCCAATGTTTGTGTATGGAGATTGCATGGCTGTGTGTTCGATTTTATACACCTGCAGTAATGGGTGTGGCTGAAATGGACGAATCCACTAATTTGAAGGGGTGTCCATATACTTTTTAAAGTGGAAAATCTGTGTCTCAGCATCACTCTGTTATTGTGGAATTGCCCACACCAATCCAACAGTGCCCACACCAATCCAACTGTACAAACAACAACTACAACACAACACACCGCACAACTGTGTTGAAGCTGTGGCTTGTTGTTATGACTGCAGCCCTTTGTCTTTCAGCTGTGAAACACATAATTATCATGCCTCTGTACTTATTAAGCACTGCACATGTAAACAGGAGGATTATTTCAACAATGGTCAACAGCGTCTCTTGTTTCTCAATGGCTCTGCCATCAATTGCTTCATCTGCATGATTCTCCAAAGGGAAAGCAGACAGGCTTCGGAAGAACTCAAATTTGCTCTGTGACACCGTCAAAGTGAAAAGGCCACTGAGGAAGTTGCATGGCTCTCTGCGTGCAAACTGACAGGAAGGAAGAGTGAGTGCACTGTGACGCTGCTCACAGCTTTTTGCTTCTTGACTCAACTCATCTCAGAAGCTTTGCCACCTTTTTCTTGATATTTCAGGGATAGTGATATTGTGTTTTAGAAGAAATTGAGAACTGAGAAGTTAAGCGACATAGCCCTCCCTTCCCTCTGCACTGTGCCGGTCCTCTTTTCCTCTCCCCCCTCCCTCTCTCTACATATCCTCCGTCTGGTCTTAGCTGTGGGGATGAATGCAGACGGAGACAGATGGTACAGTATAGTTAGTGTACTAGGAACTGAGGGTGAAGGAAAGAGTTCTGTGTCTCGCTGGACTGGACTAGGCTGAGAGAGGAGAGTGCTACCTGGTCATGGGATGCTGTAGTGTGACTCAGGGAGGAGCGCATTCCGGGATTGACGATGTGGGCCCTGACGAGATCGAGCTCCTGGAGATTGACAACTCAGGGTGAGTCTTATTTTGTTAACAGAAGAACATGAACCCTATCAATCCCTCATGGGAGTGGTCTGTTTGAGTTTGATAGACTGCCATTCGGCTTTTTACATCCTCACAATCCCATTTGAATTTGATTCGGAAACATAAGCGGCAGGTAGCCTAGCGGTAAAGAGAGGTTAAGAGTGTTGGGCCAGTAACCGAAAGGTCGCTGGTTTGAATCCCTGAGATGGCGAAGTGAACAATCTGCCCATGTGCCCTTGAGCAAGGCACTTAACCCAGTTGCTCCTGTAAGTCTCTCTGGATAAGAACATCTGCTAAATGACGTAAATGTATTGACTGTGGAGATTTTAAATATGTTGATGACACATGACAGCATCTAAGACTATCAAGCATGGTCACAACCGAATAGATACGCTTCACAATATCAACTTCCCTGAATCTAGATAAAACAAGCAGTAAAATACTGAGCCTCTTGGCTTTGTAAGAAAGTTTGAAGCAATACTATTAAATAGTACCTATAGTTGGGTTTTGGTAATAAGAACGAGGTGTGTTTGGTTGACGAGGTATTGAGAGGAAGTGGTATCGCTTTGCCTTGGGGTGAGTGGTGAAAATAGAGCACACATTGACAAGTGTGCTAGCAGTTTCAACCACTTCAGAACTTCATTTCCTTGAGAAAGAAACAATGACATTTGAGGGCATATTTTATTGAACAATGAAACATAATGCATCTGTGTCATTTTCATTTACACACAAAAGCACATACAGAGTCAGAGCGCTAGTTTGGAGACATAAATGTTAGACATAAACGTACTGATCCTCACTGAAGCGGCACTGATGTGATTAGGACATGAGCGGCCGGTGATATTGTCTCACTAATTAGCAGACAATGCTACCGCTCGTCTCTCCCTCCTGTCCAGTCTGGTCTAACACTGGCCAGGCCTCTAAATCCCGTCATGTGGGGAGTGGGGGAAACGAGAAGCTAATCACAATAGCAGCTAACAGACTTCACGTGCCCAAACTGTGAGAAGACAAGGGATCAGCCACAAGCAACACATACTGTGCACACGCGCGAGGATGCTTGTCCGCGCACACACATTGACGCACTTATGAATGTATGTATGTATGTATGTATGTATATATATATATATATATATATACACACACACACACACACACACACACACACACACACACACACACACACACACACACACACACACACACACACACACACACACACACACACACACATGAATAGGTTCACACACACTGCATTCAAACAGTGCATACACACACACAAAGGGACACATGCACACACAGAGACAGACACTCAAGCACAAACACAGATGTGACAGAACTGTTGACACACATAGGGAATGGTTTAGGGGTATGTAGCTACTGTATTACTACCAGATAAATGGGTGAATGTGGGCAACAGGTCTTTATGTGAGGGGGTCAGATGGTGGGTGTCTGCTCCACACTTTAATCTGCTTATGTCTGGACACTGTTGGGTGAAGGGGGCTCAGGCAACATGGCTGGCTTGTAAATGAGGTGGGCAAATTGGTCTACAGTTCTATGAGATGTTACAGTAGTGTGGGATAAATGGGAGATATAAACATCTTTGTGAGAAGGTTTTGTGGTTAATGTTACTGCTGATATACAGTGCCATCGGAAAGTATTCAGACCCCTTGACTTTTTCCACATTTTGTTACATTACAGCCTTATTCTAAAATGGACTTTAAAAAATCCTTAGCAATCTACACACATACCCCATAATGACTAAGCGAAAACAGTAAAAAAAATTTTTTTTAAAAAATTATCAAATGTATAAATAAAAAAATAAAATCAGAAATACCTTATTTACGTAAGTATTCAGACCCTTTACTATGAGACTAGAAATTGAGCTCAGGTGCATCCTGTTTCCATTGATCATCCTTGAGATGTTTCTACAACTTGATTTGAGTCCACCTGTGGTAAATTCAATTGATTGGACATGATTTGGAAAGGCACACAACTGTATATATAAAGTTCCACAGTTGACAGTTCATGTCAGAGCAAAAACCAAGTCATTAGGTCGAAGGAATTGTCCGGTAGAGCTCTGAGACTGGATTGTGTTGTGTCGAGGCACAGATGTGGGCAGGGCACCAAAAAATATCAGCAACATTGAAGGTCCCCATTTTTAAATGGAAGAATTTTGAAACAACCAAGATTCTTCCTACAGCTGTCCGCCCAGCCAAACTGAGCAATCGGGGGGAGAAGCACCTTGGTCAGGGAGGTGATCAAGAACCCGATGGTCACTCTGACAGAGCTCCAGAGTTCTTCTGTGGAGATGGGAAAAACCTCCAGAAGGACACCCATCTCTGCAGCACTCCACCAATCAGGCCTTTATGTTAGAGTGGCCAGACAGAATCCACATGACAGCCTGATTGGAGTTTGCCGAAAGGCACCTTAAGACTCTCAGACCATGAGAAACAACATTCTCTGGTCTGATGAAACCAAGATTGAACTCTTTGGCCTGAATGTCAAGCGTCACGTCTGGAGAAAACCTGGCACCATCCCTACGGGGAAGCATGGTGGGGCAGCATCATGCTGTGAGGATGTTTTTCAGTGACAGGGACTGGGAGACTAGTCAGGATCGAGGCACAGAAGAACAGAGCAAAGTACAGAGAGATCCACGGATGTGCCAAGCTTGTAGCGTCATACGCAAGAGGACTCGATGCTGTAATCGCTGCCAAAGGTGCTTCAACAAAGTACTGAGTAAAGGGTCTGAATACTTATGTAAATGTAATATTTATGTTTTTTTTTGCAAACATTTCTAATAAAACCTGTTTTTGCTTTGTTATTATGGGGTATTGTGTGTAGATTGATGAGGGGAAAATACGACTTAATCAATTTTCGAATAAGGCTGCAGCGTAACAAAATGTGGAAAAAGTCAAGGGGTCTGAATACTTTCCGAAGGCACTGTATATGATTAATGTTTCAGGATATGGAGTCTAGGAGAGAGCAGGCTTCAGCTCTCCGTGAGGAATGGAAAAGATGGTCCACCCTCTCGCTACCCTTCAGTGAGACACCTCAACCAGGAGGTCA